>NW_027275240.1:0-64233 GCF_030028105.1 Mobula birostris
GTACTTGCACACCTGTCATAGCTTCCCCTGTATCACCATGTTTTTACTCACCTCTCATAGCTTCCCCTATATCGCTGTGTTTTCGTGCACCTCTCATGTCTTCACCTAGATGGCTATGTTTTCGCTCCTCTCAATACTTCCCCTGTAGTGCTGTGTTTTCTCACAAATCTGATACATTCTCCGGTATCGCCATGTTTTCGTACACCGCTCATAATTTCCCCTATATCGCCGTGTTCTCGCACACCTCTCCTTTACCTTACCCCATATCGCCCTGTTTTCATGCACATCGCACAGCTTCCACTACATTGCCCTGTTTTCGCGCACCTCTCATGTATTCCACTACATCGCTGTGTTTTCTGGCACCTCTGATGCATTCCCCTGTAACGCCAACTTTTTGCGCACCTCTCATACTTTCCCCTATCTCGACGTGTTCTCGCACATCTCTCATACCTTCCCCTTTATCACTGTGTTTTCGCGCACGTCCCATAGCGTCCTCTATATCGCTGTGCTCTCACACACCTCTCATGTCTTCCCCTATATCGCTGTGTTTTCTCACACCTCTGATGAATTCCCCTGTAACGCCAAGTTTTCGGGCACCTCTCATACTTTCTCCTATATCATTGTGTTTTAGCGCACCTCTCATAGCGTCCCATATATCGCCGTGTTTTCATACACATCTCATACCGTCCCCTATATCACTGTGTTTTCGCGCACCTCCCATAGCATCTTCTATATCGCTGTGCCTTCGTGCACCTCTCATACCTTCCCCTATATCGCCGTGTTTTCATGCACATCTCATAACGTCCCTATATTGCTGGGTTTTCACGCACCTCTCATAACTTCCCCTATATCGCCGTGTTGTTATGCGCATCTCATAACGTCCCCTATATCGCTGTGTATTCGCGCACCTCCCATAGCATCCCCTATATCGCTGTGCCTTCGCGTACCTCTCATACCTTCCCCTATATCGCCCTGTTTTCGCGCACCTCCCATTCCTTCACCTATATCGCCCTGTTTTCGCACACCTCCCATTCCTTCACCTATTTCGCTGTTTTCGTGCACCTCTCATACATTCCCCTATATTGCTGTGTTTTCACACACCTCATAAATTCTCCTAAATCGCTGTGTTTTTGTGCACCTCTCATACGTTCCCTAATATCGCTGCGTTTTCATGCACATCTCATCACGTCCCCTATATCAATGTATATTCACGCACCTCCCATAGCATCCCCTATATCGCTGTGCCTTCGTGTACCTCTCATACCTCCCCCTATATCGTTCTGTTTTCACGCACCTCTCATAACTTCTCCTATATTTCTGTATTTTTGCGCACCTCTCATAACTTCCACTATATCGCTGTGATTTTATGCACATCTCATAACGTCCCCTATATCGCTGTGTATTCGTGCACCTCCCATACCTTCCCCTATATCGCTGTGTTTTCGCACACCTCTCATAACTTCTCGTATATCGCTGTGTTTTTGTGCACCTCTTCATACCTTCCCTAATACCGTTGCGTTTTCATGCACATCTCATCACGTCCCCTATATTGCTGTGTATTCACGCACATCCCATAGTATCCCCTATATCGCTGTGCCTTGCGCACCTCTCATAGCTTTCCCTATATCAGTGTATTTTCGCGCACATCCCATAGATTCACCTTTATCGCTGTGTACTTGCTCACCTGTCATAGCTTCCCCTGTATCACCATGTTTTTACTCACCTCTCATAGCTTCCCCTATATCGCTGTGTTTTCGTGCACTTCTCATGTCTTCACCAAGATCGCTATGTTTTCGCTCCTCTCAATACTTCCCCTGTAGTGCTGTGTTTTCTCGCACATCTGATACATTCTCCGGTATCGCCGTGTTTTCGCACACCGCTCATAATTTCCCCTATATCGCCAAATTCTCGCACACCTCTCATACCTTCCTCTATATCTTTGTGTTTTTGCGCACGTCCCATTGCGTCCCCTATATCGCTGTGTTTTTTGTGCACCTCTCATACCTTCCCCTATATCGTCCTGTTTTCGTGCACATCCCATAGCTTCCACTATATTGCCCTGTTTTCGCGCACCTCTCATGTATTCCACTACATCGCTGTGCTTTCTGGCACCTCTGATGCATTCCCCTGTAACGCCAAGTTTTCGCGCACCTCTCATAATTTTCCCTATATCGCCGTGTTTTCGCGCACCTCTCATACCTCCCCCTATATCGCCGTGTTTTTATGCACATCTCATACCGTCCCCTATATTACTGTGTTTTCGCGCACCTCCCATAGCATCCCCTATATCGCTGTGCCTTCGTGCACCTCTCATACCTTCCCCTATATCGCCCAGTTTTCGTGCACCTCCCATACCTTCCCCTATTTCGCTGTGTTTTCATGCACCTCTCATACCTTCCCCTATATCGCCGTGTTTTCATGCACCTCTCATACCTTCCCCTATATGGCCGTGTTTTCATGCACCTCTCATACTTTCCCCTATTTCGCTGTGTTTTCATGCACATCTCATAACGGCCCCAATTTAGCTGTGTTTTCGTGCACCTCCAATAACATTCCCTATATCGCTGTGCCTTCACGCACCTCTCATACCTTCCCCTATATCGCCTTTTTTTCATGCACATCTCATAAGGTCCACTATGTCGCTGGGTTTTCACGCACCTCTCATAACTTCCCCTATATCACCCTGTTTTCGTGCTCCTCTCATACCTTCCCCTATATCACTGTGTTTTCACGCACCTCTCATAACTTCCCCTTTGTCGCTGTTTTTTCGCACACCTCTCATGGTTTCCCGTCTATCGCCGTGTATTCATGCACATCTCAAACCGTCCCATATATCGCTGTGCTTTCGCGCACCTCTCACACCTTCCCCTATATCGCTGTGTTTTCGTGCAACTCTCATACCTTCACTAATTTCGTTGCATTTTCATGCACATCTCATCACGTCCCCTATATCGCTGTATATTCACGCACCTCCCATAGCATCCCCTATATCGCTGTGCATTCACGCACCTCTCATACCTTCCCCTACATCGCCCTGTTTTAGCGCACATCCCATAACTTCCACTATATTGCCACGTTTTTGCGCACCTCTCATGTCTTCTCCTACATCGCTGTGTTTTCTCGCACCTCTGATGCATTCCCCTGTAACGCCAAGTTTTCGCACACGTCTCATACTTTCCCCTATATCACTGTGTTTTCGCGCACCTCCCGTAGCATCCCCTATATCGCTGTGCCTTCGTGCACCTCTCATACCTTCCCCTATATCGCCGTGTTTTCATGCACATCTCATAACTTCCCCTATATCGCTGTGTTTTCGGACACCTCTCACACCTTCCCCTGTATCGGTGGGTTTTAGCTCACCTCTCATAGCTTCCACTATATTGCCTTGTTTTCGCGCACCTCTGATGTCTTCCCCTATATCACTGTGTTTTCGTGCACCTTCCATAGCATTCCCTATATTGCTGTGCCTTCATCTATATCACCCTGTTTTCGAGCACCTTCCATACCTTCTCCTATATCGCTGTGCCTTGCGCACCTCTCATAACTTCCCCTATATCGCTGTGTTTTCACACACCTCTCATGGTTTCCCGACTATTGCCGTGTATTCATGCACATCTCATACCGTCCCCTATATCGCTGAGTTTTTGCACACCTCTCATACCTTCGCCTACATCCCAGTGTTTTTGCAAAACTGTCATAACTTCCCCTATATCGCCGTATTGTTATACACATCTCATAACGTCCCCTATATCGCCCTGTTTTCGCGCACTTCCCATTATTTCACCTATATCGCCCTGTTTTCGCACACCTCCCATTCCTTCACCTATATCGCTGTTTTCGTGCACCTCTCATACCTTCCCCTATATCGCTGTGTTTTCACACAACTCTCATAACTTCTCCTATATCGCTGTGTTTTTGTGCACCTCTCATATCTTCCCTAATATCGCTGTGTTTTCATGCACATCTCATCACGTCCCCTATAACGCTGTGTATTCACGCACCTCCCATAGCATCCCCTATATCACTGTGCCTTGCGCGCCTCTCATACCTTTCCCTATATCGCTGTCTTTTCGCGCACATCGCATACATTCACCTTTATCGCTGTGTTATTGCTCATCTCTCATAGCTTCCTCTGTATCGCCGTGTTTTTGCTCACCTCTCATAGATTCCGCTATATCGCCGTGTTTTCGCGCACCTCTCCTGTCTTCCCCTATATCACTGTGTTTTCGCGCACATTCCATAGCATGCCCTATATTGCTGTGCCTTCGCATACCTCTCATAACTTCATCTATATGGCCCTGTTTTCGCGCACCTCCCATTCCTTCACCTATATCGCCCTGTTTTCGCGCACCTCCCATTCCTTCACCTACATCTCTGTTTTTGTGCACCTCTCATACCTTCCCCTATATCGCTGTGTTTTCGTGCTCCTTTCATACCTTCACTAATGTCGTTGCATTTTCATGCACATCTCATCACGTCCCCTATATCACTGTGTATTCACGCACCTCCCATAGCTTCCCCTGTATCGCCGTGTTTTTGCTCACCTCTGATAGCTTCCCCTATAACTCCCTGTTTTCGCGCACCTCCCATGCTTTCCCGATAACGCTGTGTTTTCGTACTCCCCTCATACCTTCCCCTAAATCACTGTGTTTTCGCACACCTCTCATACCTTCCCCTATATCGCTGTGTTTTAACGCAGCTCTCTTAACTTCTCCTATATCGCTGTGATTTTGCACACCTCTCATACCTTCCCCTATATCGCTGTGTTTTCAGGCACCTCTCATGGCTTCCCCAATATCGCCGTGTATTCATGCACATCTCATACCGTCCCCTATATCGCTGTGTTTTGGCGCACCTCCCATAGCTTCGCCTACATCGCTGTTTTCGCGCACATCCCATAACTTCACCTTGATCGCTGTGTTATTGCTCACCTCTCATAGCATACCCTATATCGCCCTGTTTTCGCGCACCTCGCATGTCTTAACCTATATCGCTATGTTTTCGCTCCTATCATTAATTCCTCTATATCGCTGTGTTTTCTCGCACCTCTGATACATTCTCCTGTATTGCCATGTTTTCGCGCACCTCTTACAATTTCCCCTATATCGCCGTGTTATCACACACCTCTCATACCTTCCACTATATCACTGTTTTTTTGCGCATGTCCCATAGCGTCCCCTATATCGCTGTGTTTTCTCGCACCTCTGATACATTCCCCTGTATCGCCGTGGTTTCGCGCACATCCCATAGGTTCCACTATATTGCCCTGTTTTTGCGCACCTCTCACGTCTTCCCCTATATCACGGTTTTTTCGCGCACCCCTCATAGCATCCGCTGTATTGCTGTGCCTTCTCGCAACTCCCATACCTTCCCCAATATCGCTGTGTTTTCGTGCACCTCTCCTACCTTCCCTTATATCGCTGTGTTTTCACGCACCTCTCATAACTTCTCCTATATCGCTGTATTTTTGCGCACCTCTCATAACTTCCCCTGTATCGCCGTGTTTTTATGCACATCTCATAACGTCCCCTATATCGCTGTGTATTCGAGCACCTCCCATTCCTTCCCGTGTTTTTCTCTGTGTTTTCGTGCACCTTTCAGACCTTCCCCTATATTGCTTTGTTTTCGCACAGCTCTCATAACTTCTCCTATATCACTGTGTTTTTGTAAATCTCTCATACCTTCCCCTATATCGCCGTGTTTTCATGCACATCTCATAACGTCCCCTATATTGCGGGGTTTTCACGCACCTCTCATAACTTCCCCTATATCGCACTGTTTTCGCACTCCTCTCATACCTTCACCTATATCGCCCTGTTTTTGCGCACCTCCCATTCCTTCACCTATATCGCTGTTTTCGTGCACCTCTCATACCTTCCCCTATATCGCCCTGTTTCCCGCACACCTCGCATTCCTTCACCTATATCGCTGTTTTCATGCACCTCTCATAGCTTCCCCTATATCGCCCTGTTTCCCGCACACCTCCCATGGCTTCGCCTAGATCGCTGTGTTTTTGCGCACCTCTCATACCTTCCCTAATATCGCTGCGTTTTCATGCACATCTTATCACGTCCCCTATATCGCTGTGTATTCACGCACCTCCCATAGCATCCCCTATATCGCTGTGCCTTGCGCACCTCTCATACCTTCCCCGATATCGCTGTCTTTTCGCCCACATCCCATAGATTCACCTTTATCGCTGTGTTTTTGCTCACCTCTCATAGCTTCCCCTGTATCGTCGTCTTCTTGCTCACCTCTCATAGCTTCCCCTATATTGCTGTGTTTTCGCGCACCTCTCCTGTCTTCCCCTATATCACTGTCTTTTCGCGCACCTTCCATAGCATCCCCTATATTGCTGTGCCTTCGCATACCTCCATTAACTTCACCTATATCACCCTGTTTTCGAGCACCTTCCATACCTTCCCCTATATCGCTGTCTTTTCGCGCACATCCCATAGAGTCACCTTTATGGCTGTGTTATTGCTCACCTCTCATAGCTTCCCCTGTTATATTGGGGAATATCACGCTTCCCCGTGATATTGGGGAAGCTATGTGAGGTGCGGGAAAACACAGCAATATAGGAGAAGCTATGAGAGGTGTGCATAAACACAGTGATTTGGGGAAAGCGATGAGAGGTGCGGGAAAACATCGCAATATATGGGAAGATATGAGAGGTGTGCGAAAACACGGCGAAAAATGGGAAGCTACGGGAGGTGCGCGAAAACAGAGCGATATAGGGGATGGTATGAGAGATTCAGGAAAGCACAGCGATATAGGGGACTCTATGGGAGGTGCACGAAAACATGGCGATATAGGGGAAGCTCTGAGACGTGCGCGAAAACGCGTCGATAGAGGGGAAGCTACGAGAGGTGTGCGAAAATATCGGCATACATGGTAAGCTATGAGAGGTGTGCAAAAACAGCGATATAGTGGAAGCAGTGGGAGGTATGCGAAAACACAGCAATATAGGGGAAGCTATGAAAGCTGTTTGATAACACAGCGATATAGGGAAAGATGTGAGAGGTGCGCGAAAATGCGGCGTTACCAGGGAAGCTACGAGAGGTGCACGAAAACACATCGATATACTGGCAGGTATGAGAGGTGCACAAAAACAAAACGACATAGGGGTAGGTATGCGAGGTGCACGAAAACACAACGATATAGGGGAAGCGATGCGAGGTGCGCAAAAACACAGCGATATAGGGGAAGCTATGAGAGGTGCCAGAAAACACAGCCGTATATGGGAAGCTACGGGAGGTGCACGAAAACAGAACGATATAGGGGAAGGTATGAGAGGTGCGAGAAGACACAGCGATATTGGGGAAGCTATGGGAGGTGCACAAAAACACAGCGCTATAGGAGAAGATATGAGAGGTGCACAAAATCACAGCACTATCGGGGAAGCTATGGGAGGTGTGGAAAAACACAGCGATACAAGAGAAGGTATAAGAGGTGCACGAAAACACAGCTATGTTGGAGAATCTATGGGAGGTGCGCGAAAACACAGCGATGTAGGGGAAGCTATGTGAGATGCACCAAAACACGGCAGTATGGGGGAAGATATGAGAGGTGCGCAAAAACACAGCGATTTGGAGAAAGCGATGAGAGGTGTGCGACAAGATCACAATATATGGGAAGCTATGAAAGGTGCGCGAAAACACGGCGAAAAAGGGGAAGCTATGCGAAGTGCATTAAAACACAACGATATAGGGGAAGGTATGAGCAGTGCGCTAAAACACATCAATAGAGTGGAAGTTATGTGATGTGCGAGAAAACAAGGCGATATAGGAGAAAGTATGAGAGGTGTACGAAAACACAGCGATATATGGGAAGCCATGGGAGGTGTGCGAAAACACAGCGATATAGGGGAAGCGATGCGAGGTGCACGAGAACACATCGATACAGGGGAAGCTATGAGAGGTGCGCGAACACATCGACTTAGTTGAAGCTGTGAGAGGTGCGTGAGAACATGGTGATATAGGGGAAGCTATCAGAGGGGAGTGTTATCTGAGCAATATATGGGACAGTATGAGAGGTGCACAAAAACACAGCGATATAGGGGAAGCTATCTGAGGCGCGTGAAAATATAGCGATATAGGGAAAGCTATGAGGGGTGCGCGAAAACGCAGCGATATATGGGAAGCTATGAGAGGTGCGCGAAAACAGATCTATATAGGGGAAGGTATGAGAGGTGCTCGAAAACACATCGATAGAGGGGAAGCTACGAGAGGTGTGCGAAAATATCGCCATTTATGGCAAGCTATTAGAGGTGTGCAAAAACAGCGATATAGCGGAAGCAGTAGGAGGTATGCGAAAACACAGCAATATAGGGGAAGCTATGAAAGCTGTTTGATAACACAGCGATATAGGGAAAGATGTGAGAGGCGCGTGAAAATGCGGCGTTACCAGGGAAGCTACGAGAGGTGCGCGAAAACACATCGTTATAGTGGCAGGTATGAGAGGTGCACAAAAACTAAACGACATAGGGGTAGGTATGCGAGGTGCACAAAAACACAGCGATATAAGGGAAGCGATGCAAGGTGCGCGAAAACAGCGATATAGGGGAAGCTATGAGAGGTGCCAGAAAACACAGCCATATATGGGAAGCTACGGGAGGTGCACGAAAAGAGAGCGATATAGGAGAAGGTATGAGAGGTGCGAGAAAACAAGGCGATATAGAAGAAAGTATGAGAGGTGTATGAAAACATAGCGATATATGGGAATCAATGGGAGGTGTGCGACAACAGAACGATATAACGGAAGGTAACAGGTGCGAGAAGACACAGCGATATTGGGGAAGCTATGGGAGGTGCGCGAAAAGAAAGCGATAATGGGAAGGTATGGGAGGTGCGCAAAAACACAGCGCTATGGGGAAGATATGAGAGGTGCACAAAATCACAGCACTATCGGGAAAGCTATGGGAGGTGTGCGAAAACACAGCGATACAAGGGAAGGTATAAGAGGTGCGCGAAAACACAGCTATGTGGGAGGATCTATGGGAGGTGGGAGAATCTATGGGATGTGCGCGAAAATACAGCGATGTAGGGGAAGCTATGTGAGGTGCACCAAAACAGAGCAATATTGGGGAAGGTATGAATGGTGCGTGAAAATGCAGCGATATATGGGAAGCTAGGAGAGGTGCGCGAAAACAGAGCGATATAGGGTAAGGTATGAGAGGTGAGAGAAAACACAGCGATATAGGGGAAGGTATGGGAGGTGCACGAAAACACAGCAATATAGGGGAAGCTCTGAGACGTGCGAAAACACAGCGATAATGGCATGGTATGGGAGGTGCACGACAACAGAGTGATATAGGGGAAGGTATGAGATGTGCACGAAAACGCAGCGATTTGGGAGAAACTATGAGAGGTGCACGAAAACATTGCAATATATGGAAAGCTATGAGAGGTGCACGAGAACACAGTGATATTGGGGAAGGTATGATAGGCATGCGAAAACAGAGCGATGTAGGGGAACCTATGGGAGGTGCATGAAAACGCAGTGATACAATGGAAGGTATGAGAGGTACGCGAAAACACGGCGATATATGGGAAGCTATGGGAGGTGCACGAAAACAGAGCAATATAGGGGAAGGTATGAGTGGTGCGCGAAAATGCAGCAATACATGGGAAGTTATGGGAAGTGCGTGAAAAGACAGAGGTATAGGAGAATGTATGAGAAATGTGTGTAAACACAGAGATGTAGGGGAAGCTATGAGAGGTGCACAAAAACACAGTGATTTCATGAAAGCTATGAGAGGTGCACGAAACCACAGCGATATAGGGCAAGCTATGGGAGGTGCACAAAAACAGAGCGATATAGGGGAAGGTATGTGAGGAGTGCGAAAACATGGCGATCTAGGGGAAGGTATGAGAGGTGCGCGAAAACACAGCGATATATGGAAGCTATGAGAGGTATGCGAAAAAAGCGTTACAGGGGCAGGTATGAAAGGTGTGCGAAAACACATCGATATACTTGAAGGTATGAGAGGTGCGAGAAAACACAACGATATAGGGGAAGCTATGCGTGGTACGCGAAAACACAGTGATATAGGGGAAGCTATGAGAAGTTCCAGAAAACACAGTGATATAGTGGAAGCTATGAGAGGTGCAAGAAAACACAGCCGTACATGGGAAGCTACGGGAGGTGCACGAAAACAGAGCGATATAGGGGAAGGTATGAGAGGTGCGAGAAAACACGGCGATATATGAGGAAGTATGAGAGGTGCACGAAAACACAGTGATATATGGGAAGCCATGGGAGGTGTGCGACAACAGAGCAATATAAGGGAAGGTATCAGAGGTGTGAGAAGACACAGCGACATAGGGGAAGCTATGGGAGGTGCACGAAAACATGGTGATATAGTGGAAGCTCTGTGAGGAGCGTGTAAACACTGCTATCTAGGGGAAGCTATGAGAGGTTTTTGAAAATATAGCAATATATGGCAAGCTATGAGAGGTGCGCAAAAACATCGCGAAAGCGGAAGCTATGGGAGGTATGCGAAAACACAGCGACATATGGGAAGGTATCAGAGGTGGGCGATACCACAAGATATTGGGGAAGCTATATGAGGTGTGGGAAAACACAGCGATATAGGAGAAGCTATGAGAGGTGAGAGAAAGCACAGCCATATTGGGAAGCTATGGGAAGTGCACGAAAACACAGCGATAATGGGATGGTATGGGAGGTGCGCGACAACAGAGCGATATTGTGGAAGGTTTCAGAGGTGCGAGAAAACACAGCGATATAGGGGAAACTATGGAAGGTGCGCGAAAACACAGCAATATAGGGGAAGCTCTGAGACGTGTGCGAAAACACAGCGATATGGGGGTAGGTATGCGAGGTGCATGAAAACACAGTGATATATGGGAAGCTATGGGAGGTGCACGAAAACACGGCGATATAGGCACAACTGTGGGAGGTCAGCAAAAACACAGCGATATAGGGGTAGGTATGCGAGGTGTTCGAGAGGGGAGCGGTATCTCAGCGATATATGGGACGGTATGAGAGGTGCACAAAAACACAGCGATATAGGGGAAGCTATGGGAGACGCGTGAAGACATAGCGATATAAGGAATGCTATGAGAGGTGCGTGAAAACGCAGCAATATATATCGGAAGCTACGGGAGGTGCGCGAAAACAGAGCATTATATTATAGACTGTCCCATTATCGCTGTGTTTTCGTGCACTTCCCATATCTTCCCCAATATGGCTGTGCTTTCGCGCACCTCTCATAGCTTCTCCCATATTGCTGTGTTTTCCCGCACCCCACATAGCTTCCCCAATATCATTGTGTTTTCGCACACCTCTGATACCTTCCCGTATATCGCTCTGTTTTCGCTCACCTCTTATAGCTTCCCCTAGATCGCCGTGTTTTCGCGCACCTTTCACATCTACCCCTATATTGCTGTGTTATCAAGCAGCTCTCATAGCTTCCCCTATGTGTTTTCGCATACCTCCCATAGCCTCCGGTTTCTCGCTGTTTTCGCACACCTCTCTTAGCTTGCCATATATTGCTATATCTTCGCAAACCTCTCATAGATTCCCCTAGATCGCTGTGTTTTCATGCTCCTCAAAGAGCTTCCCCTATAACGCCGTGTTTTCGTGCACCTCTCATACCTTCCCCTACGTCGCTGTGTTTTCGTGCACCTCTCATACATTCCCCTATATTGCTCTGTATTCGCGCCCCAGCCATTTCTTCCCAAATATCACTGTGTTTCCGTGCACCTCTCATAGCTTCCCTTATATCGTTGTGTTTTCGAGCACCTCGCATAGCTTCTCCTATATCGTCGTGTTTTCCCACACCTCTCACACCTTCAACTATATCGATGTATTTTCGCACACCTCTCGTAGCTTCGCCTATATCGATGTGTTTTTGCGCATGTTTCATACGTTCCCCAATATCGCAGTGTTTTCGCGCACCTCTCAGAGCTTCCCCCATATCACTGACTTTTCGCGCACCTCTCATAATTTCACCTATATCGCTGTGTTTTCGCAGACCTTTCATAACTCCCCTATATTGCTGTGTTTTCGCGCACCTCTCATACTTTCTCCCATAACGTCGTGTTTTCACGCACCTCCCATAGCTTCCCCTATATCACTGTGTTTTCTCGCACCCCTCATACCTTCTCCTATATCACTCTGTTTTCTCGCACCTCACATAGCTTCCCATTTTTCGCCATGTTTTCGCGCACCTCTCATAGCTTCCCATATATCGCTGTGGTTTCATACACCTCCCATAGGTTCCCCAACATCGCTCTGTTTTCGAGTGCCTATCCTGCCTTCACCTATATCACTGTGTACTCGCGCACCTGTCATAGCTTCCCATATATTGTGATATTTTTGCACACCTCTCATCGCTATCCCCAAATCGCTGTGTTTTTACGTACCTCTCATATCTTCTCCCATATTACCTTCATCTGGCGCGTCTGGCATAGCTTCCCCTCCATCGCTGTGTTTTCGCACACCTCTCATACCTTCTCCTACATCGCTCTGTTTTCGAGTGCCTATCATACCTTCCCCATATCACTGTGTTCTCGTGCAGCTCTCATAGCTTTCCATATATTGCAATATTTTCGTGCACCTCCCATAGCTTCCCCCAAATCGCTGTGTTTTCACGCACCTCTCATAGCTTCCACTATATCGTTGTGTTTTCGCACAACTGGCATAGCTTCCCAAATATCATTGTGCTTTGACACACCTCGCATACATACCCCTATATCGCTGTGTTTTCGCGCATGTTTCAGAGCTTCCCCTATATTGCTGTGTTTTCACGCACCTCCCATAGCTTCCCCTATATCACTGTGTTTTCTCGCACCCCTCATACCTTCTCCTATATCACTCTGTTTTCTCGCACCTCACATAGCTTCCCATTTTTCGCCATGTTTTCGCGCACCTCTCATAGCTTCCCATATATTGTGATGTTTTTGCACACCTCTCATCGCTATCCCCAAATGCTGTGTTTTTGCGTACCTCTCATATCTTCGCCCATATTGCCGTGATCTAGCGCACCTCGCACAGCTTCCCCTCCATCGTGCGTTTTCACGCACCTCTCATACCTTCACCTATATCGCCGTCTTTCCACGCACCTCCCGTAGCTTCCACTATATTGCTGTGTTTTCGCGCACCTCCCATAGGTTCCCCTACATCGCTGTGTTTTTACGTGCCTATCATTTCTTCCCCTATATCGCTGTGTTCTCATGCACCTGTCATAGATTTCCATACATTGCAATGTTTTCGTGCACCTCTCATAGCTTCCCCTATATCGCTGTGTTTTTGCTGACCTTTCACAGCTGTGCCTATATCGCCGTGTTTTCGCAAACCTCCCATAATTTCCCATATAGCACTGTGTTTTCAAGCACCTCACATACCTACCCCTATATTGCTGTGTTTTCTCGCACCTCCCATAGCTTCCCCTATATCGCTGTGTTTTCTCTCACCAAGGAAACCTTCCCCTATATCGCTGTGTTGTCGTGCACCTCCCATACCGTCCCATTATCGCTGTGTTGTCGTGCACCTCCCATACCGTCCCATTATCGCTGTGTTTTCGTGCACTTCCCATAACTTCCCCAATATGGCTGTGCTTTCACGCACCTCTCATAGCTTCTCCTATATTGTTCTGTTTTCCCGCATCTCACGTAGCTTCCCCAATATCATTGAGTTTTCGCACACCTCTGATACCTTCTCGTATATCGCTGTGTTTTCGCTCACCTCTTATAGCTTCACCTAGATCGCGGTGTTTTCGTGCACCTCTCACATCTACCCCTATATCGCTGTGTTATCAAGCAGCTCTCATAGCTTCCCCTATATTGCTGTGTTTTTGCATACCTCCCATTGTTTCCGCTTCCTTGCTGTTTTCGTACACCTCTCATAGCTTGCCATATATTGTTATATTTTCACAAACCTCTCAGAGATTCCTCTTGATCGCTGTGTTTTCACACTCCTCAAAGAGCTTCCCCTATATCGCCATGTTTTCGTGAACCTCTCATAGCTTCCCCTAGATCGCTGTGTTTTCACGCACCTCACATAGCGTCCCCTATATTGCCATGTTTTCGCACACCTCCCACAGCTTCCCTATATCGCTGTGTTTTCTCGCACCTCTGCCACCTTCCCCTATATATGGCTGTTGTCGTGCACTTCCCATGGCTTCCCATATATTGCTGAGTTTTCGCGCACCTCTCATACCTTCGCCTACATCACTCTGTTTTCGTGCACCTCTCATACTTTCTCCCATAACGCTGTGTTTTCACGCACCTCCCATAGCTTGCCCTATATCGCTGTGTTTTCTCGCACCTCTCATACATTTCCCTACATCGCTGTGTTTTTGCGCACCTCCCATAAATTCCCAAATATGGCTGTGTTTTCTCGCACCTCTTATACCTTCCCCTGTATCGCTGTGCTTTCGCACACCTCCCATAGCTTCCCCGATATCACTGTGATTTCGTGCATCTCCCGTAGCTTCCTCTATATCGCTGTGTTTTCTCGCATCTCTCATAGCTTCCCCTATATCACTGTGTTTTCGCGCACCTTGCATAGCTTACCCTATATTGTTGCGTTTTCGCGCTCCTCTCATAACTTGAAGTATATCGATGTGTGTTTGCGCACCCCTTGTAGCTTCCCTGGTATTGATGTGTTTTCACGCACCTCTCATACCTGCCCCTATCACGCGTGTTTTTGCAGACCTCTCATAGCTTCCCCTATATAGCTGTGTTTTCGCGCATCTCGAATACCTTCCACTATATCGATGTGTTTTCGCCACCTCTCATACCTTCCCCATATTGCTGTTTTCTCATGCACCTCCCATAACTACCCATTTCTCGCCGTGTTTTCGCGCACCTATCATAGCTTCCCATATATTGCGATGTTTTCCCGCACCTCTCATCGCTTTCCCCAAATCACTGTGTTTATGCGCTCCTCTCAGAGTTTCTCCTATATTGCTGTGTTTTCCCGCACCTCACATAGCTTCCCCAATATCATTGTGTTTTCGCACTCCTCTGATACCTTCCCCTATATCGCCGCGTTTTCGCGCACCTCTCATATCGTTCCCTATATCGCTGTGTTATCGAGCAGCTTTCAAGCTTCCCCTATATTGCTGTGTTTTCGCATACCTCCCACTGCTTCCGCTAATCGCTGTTTTTGCACACCTCTCATAGCTTGCCATATATGGCGATACTTTCGCACACCTCGCATAGCTTCCCCTCCATCACTCTGTTTTCGTGCACCTCCCATAGCTTCCCATATATCGCTATGTTTTCGCGCACCTCTCATACCTTCCACTATCTCGCTGCGTTTCTGTGCACCTCTCGTAGCTTCCCCTATATTGATGTATTTTCGCGCACCTCTCATAACTTTCCCTATATCGCTGTGTTTTCATACACCTCCCATAGGTTTCCCTACATCGCTCTGTGTTCGAGTGCCTATCCTACCTTCACCTATATCACTGTGTACTCGCGCATCTGTCATAGCATCCCAAATATTGCGATGTTTTTGCGCACCTCTCATCGCTTTCCCCAAATCGCTGTGTTTTTACGTACCTCTCATATCTTCTCCCATATTACCTTCATCTGGCACACCTCGCATAGCTTCCCCTCCATCGCTGTGTTTTCGCGCACCTCTCATACCTTCCCCTATATCACTGTGTTCTCGTGCAGCTCTCATAGCTTTCCATATATTACAATGTTTTCGTGCACCTCCCATAGCATCCCCTACATCACTGTGTTTTCTGGCACCTCTTATACCTTCCCCTATATCGCTGTGTTGTCGTGCACCTCTCATACCTTCCCCTAGATCGCCGTGTTTTCGCGCACCTCGCATAACGTCCTCTATGTTGTTGTGTTTTTGTGCACCTCTCATATCTTCCCCTATAGCGCTGTGTTTTTGCGCACCCCCCATACCTTCCCATTATCGATTGTTTTTTCGCGCACCACCCATAGATTCCCCAATATGGCTTTGTTTTTGCGCACCTCTTATACCTTCCCCTGTATCGCTGTGCTTTCGCACACCTCCCATAGCTTCCCCGATATCGCTGTGATTTCACGCACCTTCCGTAGCTTCCCCTATATCTCTGTGTTTTCGCGCATCTCAATCCCTGCCCCTATGTCATTTTGTTTTTGTGCACCTCTCATACCTGCCACTGTATCGATGTGTTTTCACGCACCTCTCGTAGCTTCCTTGGTATCACCGTGTTTTCGCACACCTCTCACATTTTTCCCTATATCGCTGTGTTATCAAACAGCTTTCATAGCTTCCCCTATATTGCTGTGTTTTCGCATACCTCCCACTGCTTCCGCTTTATCACTGTTTTTGCACACCTCTCATAGCTTGCCATATATGGCAATATTTTCGCACACCTCTCATAGCTTCAGTTAGATCGCTGTGTTTTCACGCACCTCACATAGCGTCCCCTATATTGCCATGTTTTCGCACACCTCTCATAGCTTCCTCAATATCGCTGTGTTTTCTCGCACTTCAGCTACCTTCCCCTATGTCTCTCAATGTTGTGCACCTCCCCTGGCTTCCCATATATCGCTGTGTTTTCGCGCACCCCTCATACCTTCCCCTACATCGCTGTGTTTTCGCGCACTTCTCATAGTTTCTCCCATAACGCCGTGTTTTCACGCACCTCCCATAGCTTCCCCTATATCGCTGTGTTTTCTTGAACCTCTCATACCTTCCCCTATATCTCGCCGTGTTTTCGCCCACCTCTCATAGCTTCCCATATATTGCGATGCTTTCGCGCACCTCTCATCGCCATCCGCAAATCGCTGTGGTTTTGCGTACCTCTCATATCTTCTTCCATATTGCCGTCATCTGGCGTACCTCGCATAGCTTCCCTTCCATCGCTCTGTTTTCGTGCACATCCCATAGCTTCCCATATATCGCTATGTTTTCGCGCACCTCTCATACCTTCCACTATCTTGCTGCGTTTCCGCGCACCTCTCGTAGCTTCCCTTATATCGATATATTTTCGCGCACCTCTCATAACTTCCCCTATATCGCTGTGGTTTCATACACCTCCCATAGGTTCCCCAACATCGCTCTGTTTTCGAGTGCCTATCCTACCTTCACCTATATCACTGTGTACTCGCGCACCTGTCATAGCTTCCCATATATTGTGATATTTTTGCACACCTCTCATCGCTATCCCCAAATCGCTGTGTTTTTACGTACCTCTCATATCTTCTCCCATATTACCTTCATCTGGCGCGTCTGGCATAGCTTCCCCTCCATCGCTGTGTTTTCGCACACCTCTCATACCTTCTCCTACATCGCTCTGTTTTCGAGTGCCTATCATACCTTCCCCATATCACTGTGTTCTCGTGCAGCTCTCATAGCTTTCCATATATTGCAATGTTTTCGTGCACCTCCCATAGCTTCCCCCAAATCGCTGTGTTTTCACGCACCTCTCATAGCTTCCACTATATCGTTGTGTTTTCGCACAACTGGCATAGCTTCCCAAATATCATTGTGCTTTGACACACCTCGCATACATACCCCTATATCGCTGTGTTTTCGCGCATGTTTCAGAGCTTCCCCTATATTGCTGTGTTTTCGCGCACCTCCCATAGCTTCCCCTATGTCGCTGTGTTTTCACGCACCTCTGAAACCTTCTCCTATATCACTCTGTTGTCGTGCACCTCACATACCGTGCCATTATCGCTGTGTTTTCGTGCACTTCCCATAGCTACTCCAATATGGCTATGCTTTCGCGCACCTCTCATAGCTTCTCCTAGATTGCAGTATTTTCCCGCACATCACTTAGCTTCCCCAATATCATTGTGTTTTTGCACACCTCTGATACCTTCCCGTATATTGCTGTGTTTTCACTCACCTCTTATAGCTTCCCCTAGATCGCCGTATTTTCGCGTACCTCTCACACCTACCCCTATATCGCTGTTTTATCAAACAGCTCTCATAGCTTCCCCTATATTGCTGTGTTTTCGCATACCTCCCATAGCTTTCGCTTTTTCGCTGTTTTCGCACACATCTCATACCCTGCCATATACTGCTATATTTTCGCAAAACTCTCATAGCTTCCCCTAGATCGCTATGTTTTCACGCTCCTCACAGAGCTTCCCCTATATCGCCATGTTTTCGTGCACCTCCCATAGCTTCCCCTATTTCGCTGTGTCTTCTCGCACCTCTGTTACCTTACCCTATATTGCTCCGTTGTCGCAAACCTCCCATGGCTTCCCATATATCGCTGTGTTTTCGTGCACCTGTCATGCTTTCTCCTATATCACCTTGTTTTCGCGCACCTCTCATACCTTCAGGTATATCGATGTGTGTTTGCGCACCTTCCATAGCTTACCCTATATCACTGTGTTTTCTGGCACGTCTCATAGCTTCCCCTATGTCGCTGTGTTTTCGCGCACCTCTCATACCTTCCCCTAGATCGCCGTGTTTTCGCGCACCTCGCATAACGTCCCCTACATCTCTCTGTTTTCGAGTGCCTATCATACCTTCCCCTATATCACTGTGTTCTCGTGCAGCTCTCATAGCTTTCCATATATTGCAATGTTTTCACACACCTCTCATAGCTTCCACTATATCGTTGTGTTTTCGCACACCTCGCATAGGTCCCCTATATTGCTTTGTTCTCGCGCACCTCTCATACCTTCCCCTATATCGCTCTGTTTTTGATGACCTCTCACAGCTGTGCCTATATCGCCGTGTTTTCGTGCACCTCCCATATCTTCACATATATCACTGTGTTTTCACACACCTCGCATACCTACCCCATATCGCTGTGTTTTCGCGCATGTTTCAGAGCTTCCCCTATATTGCTGTGTTTTCGCGCACCTCCCATAGCTTCCCCTACATCGCTGTGTCTTCTCGCACCTCTGTTACCTTCCCCTATATCGCTCCATTGTCGCAAACCTCCCATAGCTTCCCATATATCACTGTGTTTTCATACACCTCTCATACTTTCTCCTATATCACCTTGTTTTCACGCACCTCTCATAACTTCAGGTATATCGATGTGTGTTTGCCCACCTACCATAGCTTCCCCTATATCACTGTGTTTTCTGGCACCTCTCATAGCTTCCCCTATATCGCTGTGTTTTCGCGCACCTCTCATACTTTCTCCTATATCACCTTGTTTTCGTGCACCTCTCATAACTTCAGGTATATCGATGTGTGTTTGCCCACCTTCCATAGCTTCCCCTATATCACTGTGTTTTCTGGCACCTCTCATAGCTTCCCCGATATCGCTGTGTTTTCGCGCACCTCTCATACTTTCCCCTAGTCGCCGTGTTTTTGCGCACCTCGCATAATGTCCACTATGTTGTTGTGTTTTTGTGCACCTCTCATACCTTCCCCTGTATCACTGTGTGTTTTCTCGCACCTCTCATAACTTCCCCTATATCGATGTGTTTTCGCGCACCTCTCGTAACTTCCCTGGTATCACTGTGTTTCCGCGCACCTCTCACATCTTTCCCTATATCGCTGTGTTACCAAACAGCTTTCATAGCTTCCCCTGTATTGCTGTGTTTTTGCATACCTCCCACTGCTTCCGCTATATCACTGTTTTTGCACACCTCTCATAGCTTGCCATATATGGCAATATTTTCGCACACCTCTCATAGCTTCAGTTAGATCGCTGTGTTTTCACGCACCTCACATACCTTCCCCTATATCACTGTGTTTTTGCTAACCTCTCACAGCTGTGCCTATATCGCCGTGTTTTCGCGCACCTCCCATAGCTTCTCATATATCACTGTGTTTTCACGCACCTCGCATACCTACCCCTATATCGCTGTGTTTACGCGCTCGTCTCAGAGCTTCCCCTGTATTGCTGTGTTTCCACGCACCTCCCATAGATTCCCCTATATCGTTGCGTTTTCACGCACCTCTGAAACCTTCCCCTATATCGCTCTGTTGCTGTGCACCTCCCATACCGTCCCATTATCGCCGTGTTTTCGTGCAGTTCCCATAGCTTCCCCAATATGGCTGTGCTTCCGAGCACCTCTCATAGCTTCTCCTCGATTGCAGTATTTTCCTGCACATCACATAGCTTCCCCAATATCATTGTGTTTTCGCACAACTCTGATACCTTCCCGTATATAGCTGTGTTTTCGCTCACCTCTTATAGCTTCCCCTAGATCACCGTCTTTTCGCGCACCTCTCACATCTACCCCTATATCGCTGTGTTATGAAACAGCTCTCATAGCTTCCCCTATATTGCTGTGTTTTTGCATACCTCCCATAACTTTCGCTTTCTCGCTGTTTTGGCACACCTCTCATAGCTTGCCATATATTGCCATATTTTCGCAAACCTCTCATAGCTTCCCCTAGATCACTGTGTTTTCACTCTCCTCACAGAGCTTCCGCTATATCGCCATGTTTTCGTACACCTCCCATAGGTTCCCCTATTTCGCTGTGTCTTCTCGCACCTCTGTTACGTTCCCCTATTTCGCTCCGTTGTCGCAAACCTCCCATGGCTTCCCATATATCGCTTGTGTTTTCGTGCACCTCCCGTATCTTCCCATATATCACAGCGTTTTCGCGCACCTCTCATAGCTTTCCCTATATCGCTATGTTTTCGCGCACCTCCCATAGCTTCCCCCATATCGCTGTGTTTTTGTGCACCTCTCATACCGTCCCATATATTGCTCAGATAACACTCCCCTCTGATAGCTTCCCCTATATCACCAAGTTCTCACGCACCTCTCACAGCTTCAACTAAGTCGATGTGTTCGCGTACCTCTCATAGCTTCCCCTGTATCGATGTGTTCTCGTGCACCTCTCATCCCTTCCCCTATATCACTGCGTTTTCGCGCAGCTCTCATAGCTTCCCCTATATTGCTGTGTTTTCGCGCACCTCTCATACCTTCCATTATATCGCTGCGTTTCCGCGCACTTCTTGTAGCCTCGCCTATGTCGATGTATTTTCACTCATCTCTCATAAATTCCCCAATATCGCTGTGTTTTCATGCACCTCCCATAGGTTCCCCTACATCGCTGTGTTTTCGCGTGCCTATCATACCTTCCCCAATATCACTGTGTTCTCGTGCACCT
This sequence comes from Mobula birostris, assembly GCF_030028105.1. Classification (NCBI taxonomy): domain Eukaryota; kingdom Metazoa; phylum Chordata; class Chondrichthyes; order Myliobatiformes; family Myliobatidae; genus Mobula; species Mobula birostris. The sequence continues at coordinate 21,022 of NW_027275240.1, forward strand.
CTCATAGCTTTCCATATATTGCAATGTTTTCGTGCACCTCTCATTGCTTCCACCAAATCACTGTTTACGCGCACCTCTCATAGATTCCCCTGTATCGCTGTGTTTTCGCACACCTCACATCGTTCCCCTACATTCCTCTGTTTTTGCGCACCTCTCATACCTTCCCCTAAATCGCTGTGTTTTTGCTGACCTCTCACAGGTGTGCCTATATCGCCGTGTTTTCGCGCACCTCCCATAGCTTCCCATATATCACTGTTTTCACGCACCTCGCATACCTACCCCTATATCGCTGTGTTTTCGCGCACGTCTCAGAACATCCCGTATATTGCAGTGTTTTCGCGCACCTCCCATAGCTTCCCCTATATCGCTGTGTTTTCTCGCACCTCTGAAACCTTCTCCTATATCGCTCTGTTGTCGTGCACCTCCCATACCGTCCCATTATCGCTGTGTTTTCGTGCACTTCCCATAGCTTCCCCAATATGGCTGTGCTTTCGCGCACCTCTCATAGCTTCTCCTATATTGCTGTGTTTTCCCGCACCTCACATAGCTTCCCCAATATCACTGTGTTTTCGCCTCTGATACCTTCTGATACCTTCCCGTATATCGCTGTGTTTTTGCTCACCTCTTATAGCTTCCCCTAGATCGCCGTCTTTTCGCGTACCTCTCACATCTACCCCTATATCGCTGTGTCATGAAGCAGCTCTCATAGCTTCCCCTATATTGCTGTGTTTTTGCATACCTCCCATAGCTTCCGCTTTCTCGCTGTTTTCGCACACCCCTCATAGCCTGTCATATATTGTTATATTTTCACAAACCTCTCATACCTTCCCCTAGATCGCTGTGTTTTCACGCTCCTCACAGAGCTTGCCCTATATCGCCATGTTTTCATGCACCTCCCATGGCTTCCCCTATATCGCTGTGTTTTCGTGCACCTCTCATACTTTCTCCTATATCGCTTTGTTTTCTCGCACCTCTCATACCTTCCCCCATATCGCTCTGTTATTATGCACCTCCCATAGGTTCCCCTACATCGCTGTGTTTTCTGGCACCTCTCATAGCTTCCCCTATATCGTTGTGCTTTCGCGTACCTCGCATCGCTTCCTCTATATCGTTTTTTTTCCGCGCACCTCTCATACCTTCAGGTACATCGATGTGTGTTTGCGCACCATCCATAGTTTTCCCTATATCACTTTGTTTTCTGGCACCTCTTATAGCTTCCCCTATATCGCTGTGTTTTTGCGCACCTCTCATAGCTTCCTCTATATCGCTGTGTTTTTGTGCACCTCTCATACCGTCCAATATATCGCTGAGATAACGCTCCCCTCTCATAGCTTCCCCTATATCGCCGTGTTTTCACACACCTCGCATACCTACCGCTATATCGTTGAGTTTTTGCGCACCTCTCATACCTTCCACTATATCGATGTGTTCACGCACCTCTCGTAGCTTCCCCTGTATCGATGTGTTTTCGTGCACCTCTCATACCTGCCCATATAAGGTGTTTTCTCGCAGATCTCTCATAGCTTCCCCTATATTGCTGTGTTTACGCGTTCCTCGCATACCTTCCACTTTATCGATGTGTTTTCGCGCACATCTCATACCTTCCCCTATATCGCTGTGTTTTCATGCACCTCGCATAGCTTCCCTTTTTTCACCGTGGTTTCGCGCACCTCTCATAATTTCCCATATATTGCGATGTTTTTGCGCACCTCTCATCGCTTTCCCCAAATCGCTGTCTTTTTGCGCACTTCTCACATCTACCCCCATATATTTTTGTTCTGGTGCTCCTCACATAGCATCCCCTACATTGCTGTGTTTTCGCGCACCTCCAATAGATTCCCCAATATGGCTGTGTTTTCATGCTCCTCCCATAGCTTCCAGTTATCGCTGTCTTCTGTCTCTGTATCTTGTTTTACGGCGGTTGGCATCCAGCTTAATGGTGCATTACCGCCACCCTCTGCTCCAGAATGTGCACTAGACATACATTCTAAATCCCTTCACCCAATCACACACACATATATATACAAACCTACACTTCACCCTCCCATCTTTGACCATCCTAGTTTCCTATTCCTGTTTATTCGTCATATTCTATAAAAAACCCCTGTACCCCTTAAAAACGCTAAAATCGCTGTCTTTTCCCGAACCTCCTATAGATTCCTCAATATGGCTGTGTTTTCGCGCACCCCTTATACCTTCCCCTGTATCGCTGTGCTTTAGCACACCTCATATAGCTTCCCCGATATTGCTGTGATTTCGCGCACCTCCTGTAGCTTCCCCTATATCACTGTGTTTTCTTGCACCTCTCATAGCTTCCCCTATATTGCTGTGTTTTCGCGCACCTTGCATAGCTTCCCCTATATCGTTGTGATTTCGTGCACCTCTCATACCTTCAAGTATATCGATGTGTGTTTGCGCACCTTCCATAGCTTCCCCTGTATCGCTGTGTTTTCGCGCAACTCGCGTACCTACCCCTATATCGTTTTGTATTTGTGCACCTCTCATACCTTCCATATATCAATGTGTTTTCGCGCACCTCTCGTAGCTTCCCTGATATCGATGTATTTTCGCACACCTCTCATACCTGCCCCTATAACGCGTTTTTTGCAGACCTCTCATAGCTTCCTCTGTGTCGCTGTGTTTTCGCGCACCTCTCATAGCTTCCAAAATATCATTGTATTTTCACACACCTCTGATACCTTCCCCTATATCGCTGTGTTTTCGCGCACCTCTTATAGCTTCCCATATATCGTCGTGTTTTCGCGCACTTCTCACGCCTTCCCCTATGTCGCTGTGTTATCGAGCAGCTTTCATAGCTTCCCCTATATTGCTGTGTTTTCGCATACCTCCCATAGCTTCCGCTATATCGCAGTTTTCACACACGTCTCATAGCTTGCCATATATGACGATGTGTTCGCACACCTCTCATAAATTCCCCTAGATCGCTGTGTTTTCGCGCATCTCACATAGCGTCCCCTATATTGCCATGTTTTCGCACACCTCCCATAGCTTCCCCTATATCGCCGTCTTTTCTCACTCCTCTGATACCTTCCCCTATATCGTTCTGTTGTCGTGCACTTCCCATGGTTTCCCATATATCGCTGTGTTTTCGTGCACCACTCATACCTTCCCCTACATCGCTGTATTTTCGTGCATCTCTCATATTTTCTACTATAATGCCATGTGTTCACACACCTCCCATAGCTTCCACTATATCGCTGTGTTTTCTCTCACCTCTCATATCTTCCCCTAAATCGCTCTGTTTTCGCGCACCTCTCGTAACTTCCCATATATCGCTGCATTTACGCACACCTCTCATAGATTTCCCTATATCGCTATGTTTTTGTGCACCTCTCGTACCGTCCAATGTATTCACTGAGATAACGCTCCCCGCTCATAGCTTCCCCTATATCGCCGTGTTTTCGCGTACCTCGCATACCTTCCACTGTTCCCGATGTTGGGGAAGTCCAGAACGAGGGGTCACAGTTTGAGGATAAAGGGGAAGCCTTTTAGAACCGAGATTAGGAAAAACTTCTTCACACAGAGAGTGGTGAATCTGTGGAAATCTCTGCCACAGGAAACAGTTGAGGCCGGTTCATTGGCTATATTTAAGAGGGAGTTAGATATGGCCCTGGTGCCTACGGGGATCAGTGGGTATGGAGGGAAGGCTGGTGCGGTGTTCTGAGTTGGATGATCAGCCATGATCATAATAAATGGCGGTGCAGGCTCGAAGGGCCGAATGGCCTACTCCTGCACCTATTTTCTATGTTTCTATGTTTCTATACCTCCCATAGCTTCCGCTATATCGCTGTTTTCGCACACCTCTCATAGCTTGCCATATATGGTGATGTTTTCGCACATCTCTCATAACTTCCCCTAGATCGCTGAGTTTTCGCGCACCTCACAAAGCGTCCCCTATATCGCCATGTTTTTGCACACCTCCCATAGCTTCCACTATATTGCTGTGTTTTCTCTCACCTCTCATACCTTCCCCTATATCGCTCTGTTTTCGCGCACCTCTCGTAGTTTCGAATATATATTGGTGAGTTTTCGCGCACCTCTCATAGTTTTCCCTATATCGCTATGTTTTCGCACACCTCCTACAGCTTCCGCTATATCGTTCTGTTTTTGTGTACCTCTCATACCGTCCCATATATCGCTGAGCTAACGCTCCCCTCTCATAGCTTCCCCTATATTGCCGTGTTTTCGCACACCTCTGATAGCTTCCCCTAGATCGCTGTGTTTTCTGCACCTCGCATACCTTCCACGTTATCGTTGAGTTTTTGCGCACCTCTCATACCTTCCACTATATCGATGTGTTCGCGCACTTCATCCCTTCCCTTATATCACCGTGTTTTCCCGCACCTGTCATAGCTTCCGCTATATAGCTGTGTTTTCATGCACCTCGCACAGCTTTCCCTATGTCATTGTGGTTTTGTGCACCTCTCATACCTTCCACTATATCGACGTGTTTTCGTGTGCCTCGCGTAGCTTCCCTGTATCGATGTGTTTTCGCGCACCTCTCATACCTGCCTCTATAACGCGTTTTTTCGCAGGTCTCTCATAGTTTCCCCTTTTTCACCATGTTTTCGTGCACCTCTCATCGCTTTCCGCAAATTGTTGTGTTTTTGCGCACCTCTCATATCTTCCCCCATATTGCAGTGTTCTGGTGCACCTCACATAGCTTCCCCTACATCGCTGTGTTTTCGCGCACCTCCCTTAGATTCCCCGATAACGCTGTGATTTCGTGCACCTCTCATATCTTCTACTATAGCGCTGTGTTTTTGCGCACCTCCCATACCTTCCAATTATCGCTGTGTTTTTGCGTACCTTTCCATAGATTCCCCAACATGGCTGTCTTTTCGCGCACCTCTTATATCTTCCCCTGTATCGCTGTGCTTTCGCACACATCCCATAGCTTCCCCGATATCGCTGTGATTTTGCGCACCTCCCGTAGCTTCCCCTATATTGATTTGTTTTCTCGCACCTCTCATAGCTACCCCTATATCGATGTGTTTTCACGCACCTTACACAGCTTCCCCTATTTTGTTATTTTCGCGCACCTCTCATGCCTTCAAGTAGATCGATATGTGTTTGCGCACCTTCGCATACCTACCCCTATATCGCTTTGTTTCGTACACCTCTCAATTAGGAAGGGGAAAAAAGATCATGAGAGAAAACTGGCAGGGAACATAAAAAATGACTGTAAAAGCTTTTATAGATATGTAAAAAAGAAAAGACTGGTAAAGACAAATGTAGGTCCCCTGCAGACAGAAACAGGTGAATTGATTATGGGGAGCAAGGACATGGCAGACCAATTGAATAATTACTTTGGTTCTGTCTTCACTAAGGAGGACATAAATAATCTTCCAGAAATAGTAGGGGACAGAGGGTCCAGTGAGATGGAGGAACTGAGAGAAATACTTGTTAGTAGGGAAGTGGTGTTAGGTAAATTGAAGGGATTGAAGGCAGATAAATCCCCAGGGCCAGATGGTCTGCATCTTAGAGTGCTTAAGGAAGTAGCCCAAGAAATAGTGGATGCATTAGTGATAATTTTTCAAAACTCGTTAGATTCTGGACTAGTTCCTGAGGATTGGAGGGTGGCTAATGTAACCCCACTTTTTAAAAAAGGAGGGAGAGAGAAACCGGGGAATTATAGACCGGTTAGCCTAACGTCGGTGGTGGGGAAACTGCTGGAGTCAGTTATCAAAGATGTGATAACAGCACATTTGGAAAGCGGTGAAATCATCAGACAAAGTCAGCATGGATTTGTGAAAGGAAAATCATGTCTGACGAATCTCATAGAATCTTTTGAGGATGTAACTAGTAGAGTGGATAAGGGAGAACCAGTGGATGTGGTATATTTGGATTTTCAAAAGGCTTTTGACAAGGTCCCACACAGGAGATTAGTGTGCAAACTTAAAGCACATGACATTGGGGGTAAGGTATTGATGTGGATGGAGAATTGGTTAGCAGACAGGAAGCAAAGTGTGGGAATAAACGGGACCTTTTCAGAATGGCAGGCGGTGACTAGTGGGGTACCGCAAGGCTCAGTGCTGGGACCCCAGTTGTTTACAATATATATTAATGACTTGGATGAGGAAATTAAATGCAGCATCTCCAAGTTGGCAGATGACACGAAGCTGGGTGGCAGTGTTAGCTGTGAGGAGGATGCTAAGAGGATGCAGAGTGACTTGGATAGGTTGGGTGAGTGGGCAAATTCATGGCAGATGCAATTTAATGTGGATGAATGTGAAGTTATCCACTTTGGTGGCAAAAATAGGAAAACAGATTATTATCTGATTGGTGGCCGATTAGGAAAAGGGGAGGTGCACCGAGACCTGGGTGTCATTATACACCAGTCATTGAAAGTGGGCATGCAGGTACAGCAGGTGGTGAAAAAGGTGAATGGTATGCTGGCATTTATAGCGAGAGGATTCGAGTACAGGAGCAGGGAGGTAATACTGCAGTTGTACAAGGCCTTGGTGAGACCACACCTGGAGTATTGTGTGCAGTTTTGGTCCCCTAATCTGAGGAAAGACATCCTTGCCATAGAGGGAGTACAGAGAAGGTTTACCAGATTGATTCCTGGGATGGCAGGACTTTCATATGAAGAAAGACTGGATGAACTGGGCTTGTACTCGTTGGAATTTAGAAGATTGAAGGGGGATCTGATTGAAACGTATAAAATCCTAAAGGGATTGGACAGGCTAGATGCAGGAAGATTGTTCCCGATGTTGGGGAAGTCCAGAATAAGGGGTCACACTTTGAGGATAAAGGAGAAGCCTTTTAGGACCGAGATTAGGAAAAACTTCTTCACACAGAGAGTGGTGAATCTGTGGAACTCTCTGCCACAGAAAACAGTTGAGGCCAGTTCATTGACTATATTTAAGAAGGAGTTAGATATGACCCTTGTGGCTACGGGGATCAGAGGGTATGGAGGGAAGGCTGGGGCGGTGTTCTGAGTTGGATGATCAGCCATGATCATAATAAATGACGGTGCAGGCTCGAAGGGCCGAATGGCCTACTCCTGCACCTATTTTCTATGTTTCTATGTTTCTATACCTTCCCCTGTATAGATGTGTTTTCATGCACCTCTCGTAGCTTCCCTGGTATTGATGTGTTTTCGCGTACCTCTCATACCTACCCCTGTAATGCGTGTTTTTGCAGGCCTCTCATATCTTCCCCTATATCGCTGTGTTTTCGCACACCTCGTATACCTACCCCTATATTGTTGTGCTTTCGCGCACCACTCATACCTTCCACTATATCGATGCGTTTTCTCCACATCTCACACCTTCTCCTATATTGCTGTGTATTCACGCACCTCCCATAGCTTCCCATTTTTTGCTGTTTTTTCGCGCACCTCACATGGCTTCCCATATATTGCGATGTTTTCCCATACCTCTCATCGCTTTCCCCAAGTCACTGTGTTTTTGTGCAACTCTCATAGCTTCTCCTGTATCGCTGTGTTTTCCCGCACCTCCCATAGCTTCCCCAATATCATTGTGTTTTCGCACACCTCTGATACCTTTTCCTATATCGCCGCGTTTTCGCGCACCTCTCACATCTTTCCCTATATCGCTTTGTTTTCAAACAGCTTTCATACCTTCCCCGATATTGCTGTGTTTTCGCATACCTCCCACTGCTTCCGCTATATCGCTGTTTTGGCACACCTCTCACAGCTTGCCATATATGGCGATATTTTCGCACACCTCTCATTGCTTCCTCTAGATCGCTGTGTTTTCACGCACCTCATATAGCGTCCCCTATATTGCCATGTTTTCGCACACCTCCCACAGCTTCCCCTATATCGCTGTGTTTTCTCGCACCTCTGCTACCTTCCCCTATATCTCTCTGTTGTCGTGCACCTCCCCTGGCTTCCCATATATCGCTGAGTTTTCTCGCACCTCTCATAATTTTTCCCATAATGCCGTGTTTTCACGCATCTCACATAGCTTCCCCTATATCGCTGTGTTTTCTCGCACCTCTCATAATTTCTCCCATAACGCCGTGTTTTCACGCATCTCACATAGCTTCCCCTATATCGCTGTGTTTTCTCGCACCTCTCATACCTTCCCCTATATTGCTCTGTTTTTGTGCACCTCCTGTAGCTTCCCATTTTTCGCCATGTTTTCGTGCACCTCTCATAGCTTCCCATATATCGCTATGTTTTCGTGCACCTCCTGTAGCTTCCCCTATATTGCCGTGTTTTCGCATACCTCTCATACCTTCCACTATATCACTGTGTTTACGCGCACCTCTCGTAGCTTCTCCTATATCGATGTGTTTTCGCGCACCTCTCATAACTTCCCATATATCATCGTGTTTTCGTGCACCTCCCATAGGTTCCTCTATAAGACTGTGTTTTTGCTCACCTCTCATAGCTGCCACTATATCGCCATATTTTTGCGCAGATCTCATATCTTCCCCTATAGAGGTGCGTTTTCTCTCACCTCTCATAACTTCCCTTATATCGCCGTTTTCGCACACCTCTCATACATTCCCCTACATCTCCATGTTTTCGCGCAGTGCTCATACCTTCCTGTATATTGGTGTGAGTTTGCGTACCTTGCATACTTCCCCTATATCGCTGTGTTTCGCGCACCTTTCATAGATTCCCCTAAATCGCTGTGTTTTTGCTCACCTCGCATAGCTTCCCCTATATCGCTGTATTTTCATTCACCTCTTACAGCTGCCCCTATATCGCCGTGTTTTGGCGATCTTCTCATAACTTCCCCTATACAGCTGTGTTTTCTATCACCTCTCAAAACTTCCCCTGTATCGCCGTGTTTTCGCGCACCTCTCATACCTTCAACTATATCGCTGTGTTTACGCGCACGTTCCATACCTTCCCATATATTGCCATGTTTTTCCGCACCTCCCATAGCTTCCCCTATATTGCTGTGCTTTTGCGCACATCTCATACATTCTGCTGTATCGCTGTATTTTCGCGCACCTCTCATAGCTTCCCCTATATCGCTGTATTTACGCGCACCTCTCATAACTTCCCCTGTACAGCTGTGTATTCGCTCACCACTCATAACTTACCCTGTATCAGCGTGTTTTTGCGCACCTCTCATACATTCTGCTGTATCGCTGTATATTCGCGCACCTCTCATAGTTTCCCCTGTACAGCTGTGTATTCGCTCACCACTCATAACTTCCCCCGTATCAGCGTGTTTTTGCGCACCTCTCATACATTCTCTTATATCGCCATGTTTTCGCGCACCTCTCATACCTTCAACTATATCGCTGTGTTTTCGCAAACATCCCATACCTTCCCCTATAGTGCTGTGTTCTTGTGCACCTCTCAAAGCTTTCCCAAAAGCTCTGTGTTTTAGCGCACCTCCCATAGCTTCCCATATATTGCTGTGTTTTCACCGGCCTCTCATACCTTGCCCTATATTGCTGTGTTTTCGCGCACCTCTCATAGCTTCCCATATATCGCTGTGTTTTCGCGCACCTCACATTGCTTCCCCTAAATCCTTGTGTTTTCGTGCACCTCTCATACCTCCAACTATATTGATGTGTTTTTGTGCACCTCTCGTAGCGTCCCCTCTACCGTTGTGTTCTCACGCACCTCTCATAGCTTCCATATATTGCGATGTTTTCGCACACCTCTCATAACTTCCCCTATATCGCTGTTTTCTCGCACCTCTCATATCTTCCCCTATATGGCTGAGTTTTTGCTGACCTCTCACAGCTGTGCCTATATCGCCATGTTTTCGCACACCTCCCATAGCTTCCCATATATCACTGTCTTATCGCGCACCTCTCATAGCTTCCACTCTACCGCTGTGCTCTCGCGCACCTCTCATACCTTCCCCTATAGAGGTGCGATTTCTCTCACCTCTCATAACTTCCCTTATATTGCTGTGTTTTCGCACACCTCTCATACATTCCCCTACATCTCCATGTTTTCGCGCACTGCTCATACCTTCCTGTATATTGGTGTGATTTTGCGCACCTCGCATAGCTTCCCCTATATCGCTGTTTTCCGCGCACCTCTGATAGATTCCCCTAAATCGCTGTGTTTTCGCGCACCTCTCATAACTTCCCCTATATCGCTGTGTTTTCATGCACCTTCCATAGGTTCCGCTACATCGCTGTGTTTTCGCGTGCCTACCATACCTTCGCTATATCAATGTGTTCTCATAGCTTACCCCAAATGGCTGTGTTTTCTCGCACCTCTCATAGCTTCCCCTATATTGCTGTTTTCTCGCACCTCTCATATCTTCCCCTATATGGCTGAGTTTTTGCTGACCTCTCACAGCTGTGCCTATATCGCCATGTTTTCGCACACCTCCCATAGCTTCCCATATATCACTGTCTTTTCGCGCACCTCTCATAACTTCTCCTATGTCGTGGTGTTTTCACGTACCTGCCATTGCTTCCCCTATATATATTATAATACCTGGTTATTTTAAGTCTGAACTGCACTGTTTGTACTTACTTTTTTTTTGTGTATCTCTTGTAAAGTTATATTGCAACGGTGTATCAGTGCCTATATGGTTTACCTTTTGTGTACTAATTCAATAAAAAGACTTAAAAAGAAAAGATTTGGGGGAAGCTATGAGAGGTGCGTGAAAACGCAGTGAGAAAGAGGAATGTATGAGAGGTGCGCGAAAACACATCGATATTGGGGAAGCTACGAGAGGTGCGTGAAAACACATCAATATAGTTGAAGGTATGAGACATGCGCGAAAACATAATGATGTAGGGGAAGCAATGCGAGGTGCGCGAAAATAAAGCGATATAGAGGAAGGTATGAGAGGCCGGTGAAAACACAGTGATATAGGGGAAGCTATGAGAGGTGCGCGAAAACACGGCGATATAGGGGATGGTATGAGAGGTGCGCGAAAACAAATCGATATGGGGAAGCTACGAGAGGTGCGTGAAAACAGAGAGATTTTGAGACAGCTATGAGAGGTGCGCGAAAACACAGCGCTATAGGGGAAGCTATGGGAGGTGCGCGAAAACACGGCGATATACGTGAAGGAATGAGAGGTGTGTGAAAACACATCAATATAGGGGAAGCGAACAAAGGTATGAGATGGTATGCAAGGTGCATGAAAACAGTGATATAGAGGTAGGTATGAGAGGTGCGCGAAAACACAGCGATATAGAGGAAGGTATAGGACGTGCGCGAAAACACAGCGATATAGTGGAAGATATGAGAGGTGTGTGAAAACACAGCGATATAAGGGAAGCTATAACAGGTGAGCAAAAACACAATGATATTGGGGAAACTACGTGAGGTGTGGGAAAACACAGCGATATAGGGGAAGGTATGAGAGGTGTGAGAAAACACAGTGATATAGGGGAAGCTATGGGAGGTGCATGAGAACATGGTGATATAGGAGAAGGAATGAGAGGTGCGCGAAAACACAGAGACGTAGGGGAAGGTATGAGAGGTGCGTTAAAACACGGCGATATAGGGGAAGCTATGCGACGTGCGCGAAAACATTGCTATATATGTAAGCTATGAGGGGTACTCGAGAACACAGCGGTAGAGGGGAAGCTACGAGAGGTGCGTGAAAACACAGCGATTTATGGGAAGCTATGGGAGGTGCACGAAACACAGCGCTATAGGGGAATATATGAGAGGTGCGCAAAAACCCAGTGATACAGGGGAAGCTATGGGAGGTGCGCGATAACACAGCGATTTATGTGAAGGTATCAGAGGGAAGCGAAAACACAGCGATAGAGCAGAAGCTATGGGAGGTGCGCGAAAGCACAGCGATATAGGGGAAGCTATGAGAGGTGTGTGATTATACAGCGATACAGCAGAATGTATGAGATGTGTAAAAAAGCACAGCAATATAGGGCAAGCTATGGGAGGTGCGGAAAAACACAGCAATATATGGGAACACATGGAACTTGTGCGTAAACATAGCGATATAGTTGATGGTATGAGAGGTGTGCGAAAACACAGCGATATAGGGGAATCTATGGGAGGTGCGCGAAAACACAGCGATATAGCGGAAGGCATGGGAGGAGCACGAAATCACGGCGATATAGGGGAAGGTATGAAAAGTGTGCAATAACCCAGTGATATTGGGGAAGCTATGGGAGGTGCGCGAAAACATGGTGTTATACGTGATGTTATGAGAGGTGCGCGAAAACACAGCAATTTGCGGGAAGCTATGAGAGGTACGCGAAAACATTGCAGTATATGGAAAGCTATGAGAGGTGCACGAGAACACAGTGATAGAGGGGAAGCAATGAGAGGTGCGCGATAACACCATGAAAAGGGGGAGGGTATGAGAGTTGCGGGAAAACACGGCGATATATGGGAAACTATGGGAGGTGCGTGAAAACAGGGCGATATCGGGGAAGGTATGAGAGGTGTTCAAAAACACAGCGATGTAGGGGAAGCTATGGGAGGTGCGCGAAAGCAGATCGATATAGGGGAAGGTATGAGCGATGCACTAAAACACAGAAATGTTGGGGAGGGTATGAGAGGTCTGCGAAAACACAATGATATTGGGGAAGCTATGAGAGGTGCATAAGACACAGCGATATAGGGTAAGGTATGAGAGGTGCGCAAGAACACAGCGATATAGGGGAAGGTATGGGTGGTGCATGAAAACACGGCGATATAGGGAAAGGTATGAGAGGTGCGCTAAAACACAACGATATAGGGGAAGGTATGAGAGGTGCGCGAGAACACGGCGATATAGGCAAAGCTATCAGAGGTGAGCAAAAACATAGCGATGTATGGGAAGTTATGAGAGGTGCGCGAAAACAGAACGATATAGGGGAAGCTATGCGAGGTGCGTGAAAACATGGTGATATAGGGAAAGCTATGAGAAGTGCGCGAAAACACAGTGATTTGGGGGAAGCTATGAGAGGTGCGCGAAAACACAGTGATTTGGGGGAAGCAATGAGAGGTGCGCGAAAACACAGTGATTTGGGGGAAACTGCAAGAGGTGCGTGAAAAACCATCTATATAGTGGAAGGTATGTGAGGTGTGCGAAAACACAACGATATAGGGGAAGTTATGCGAGGTGCGCAAAAACACTGCAATATATGGGAAACTATGAGAGGTGCGTGAAAACATGGCGATATAGGGGAAGCTATGAGAGGTGCGCAGAAAAATTGCAATATATAGAAAGCTATGCGAGGTGTACGAAAGTGCAGCGATTCGGGGGAAGCTATGAGAGGTGCGCGAAAAAATTGCAATATATAGAAAGCTATGAGAGGTGTGCGAAAATACAGCGATAGAGTGGAAGGTATGGGAGGTGCGCGAGAACACAACGATATAGGGGAAGCTATGCGATATGTGCAAATACACGGCCATATAGGGGAAGCTATTAGAGGTGCGCGAATACACGGCGATATACGTGAAGTTATGAGAGGTGCGTGAAAACACAATGATATAGTGGAAGCTATGCGAGCTGCGCGAAAACACAGCGAAATAGGGGAAGTTATGAGAGGTACGCGAACACACATCGATATAGGGCAAGCTACGAGAGATGTGCGAAAACAAAGCGGTATAGTGGACGGTATGAGAAGTGCGAGAAAACACAGCGATATATGGGAAGCTATGGGAGGTGCACAAAAACAAAGCGAGAATGGGAAAGTTATGAGAAGTGTGAGAAAACACAGCAATATAGGGGAAGCTATGGGAGGTGCGTGAACGCACGGCGATATAGGAGAAGTTATGAAAGGTGCGCGAAAACACAGCGATGTAGGGGTAGCTATGTGAGGTGTGCCAGAACATGGCGATATATGGGAAGCTATGAGAGGTGCGCAAAAACACAGCGATTTGGGGGAATCTATGAGAGGTGTGCAAAATCATCGCAATAAATGGGAAGCTATGAGAGGTGCGCGAAAACACGGCGAAAAATGGGAAGAGAGGTGCACAAGAGCACAGCGACATAGGGCAAGATATGAGAGGTGCGCGAAAACTCGGTGATATAGCGGAAGCTATGAGAGGTGAGCGAAAGCACAGGGATATAGAGGAAGCCTTGGAAGGTGCGCGAAATCACAGTGATATCGGGGACGGGATGAGAGGTGAGTGAAAACACAGCGATATAGGGGAATGTATGAGATGTGTGAGAAAACACTGCAATATGGAGGAAGCTATGGGAGGTGCGCAAAAGCACGGCAACTTTGGCGAATCTATGAGAGGTCCGTGAAAACATCGCAATATATGGGAAGCTATGAGAGGTGCGCGAAAATATGGTGAAAAATGGGAAGCTATGGAAGGTCCCTGAAAACATAGCAATATAGGGGAAGTTATGTGAGCTGCTCGATAACACAGCGATAAAGGGGAAGTAATTAGATGTGCGTGAAAAATAGGTGATATAGGGGAAGCTATGAGAGGTGAGTGAAAACACAGCAAAAAAGGAAAATCGATATAGTGGAAGGTGTGAGAGGTGCGCGAAAAACCAGCGATATATTGGAAGGTATGGGAGGTGCATGAAAACAGAGCGACATAGGGGAAGGTATGAGAGGAACGCGAAAACACAGCGATTTGGGGGAAGCTATGAGAGGTGCGCGAAAACATCGCAATATATAGGAAGCTGTGAGAGGTGCGCGTAAGCAGGGCGAAAAATGGGAAGCAATGGGTGGTGTGCGATTACATAGCGATATAGGTGGAAAGTATGAGAGGTGCGCGAAAACATGGCGCTATATGGGAAACTATGGGAGGTGCTTGAAAACAGTGCGATATGGGGGAAGGTATGAATGGTGAGCAAAAACACAGCCATTTACGGGAAGCTATGGGAGGTGTGCAAAAGCAGAGCTATATAGGGGAAGTGATGAGAGGTGCAGAAGAGTACAGAGACATAAGGGAAGTTATGGAGGTGCGTGAAAACACAGTCATACGGGGAAGGTATCAGAAGTGTGCTAAAACACAGCAATATCGGGGAAGGGATGAGAAGTCTGCGAAAACACGTCGATATAGGGGAAGGTATGAAAGGTGTGCAAAAACATAGTGATATAGGGAAAGCTATGAGAGGTACACGAAAACACGGCGATATACAAGAAGATATGAGAATTGCGTGAAAACACGTCGATATAGGGGAAGGTATGCGAGGTGCGCAAAAACACAGAGACATAGGAGAATCTATGGGAGTTGTACAAAATCACAGCGATAAAGTGGAAGGTATGGGTGGTGCATGAAAACACGGCGATATAGGGAAAGGTATGAGAGGTGCGCAAAAACACAGTGATTTAGAGGAATCTATAGGAGGTGCGCAAATAAGCAACGATATATGGGAAGCTATGGGAGGTGTGCGATAACAGA
This sequence comes from Mobula birostris, assembly GCF_030028105.1. Taxonomy (NCBI): domain Eukaryota; kingdom Metazoa; phylum Chordata; class Chondrichthyes; order Myliobatiformes; family Myliobatidae; genus Mobula; species Mobula birostris. Next base: position 36,281 of record NW_027275240.1, read on the forward strand.
GCGATATAGGGGAAGGTATGAGGGGTGTGCGAAAACACAGCGGTATAGGGGACTCTATGGGAGGTGCGCAAAAACACAGCGATATAGGGGAATGTATAGGAGGTGCATGAAAAACGGCGATATAGAGGAAGTTATGAGAGGTGCGCGAAAACACTGTGATATAGGGCAAGCTATGGGAGGTGCGCGAAAACAGGGAAATATACGTGAAGGTATGAGAGGTGTTTTAATGCACGTCGATATAGCAGAATGTATGAGAGATGAGCGAAAACTCAGCTAAAAAAGGGAAGGTATGAGAGGTGCGCGAGAACACGGCGATATAGGCAAAGCTATCAGAGGTGAGCAAAAACATAGCGATGTATGGGAAGTTATGAGCGGTGCGCGAAAACAGAACGATATAGGGGAAGCTATGCGAGGTGCGCGAAAACATGGTGATATAGGGGAAGCTATGAGAAGTGCGCGAAAACACAGTGATTTGGGGGAAGCTATGAGAGGTGCGCGAAAACACAGTGATTTGGGGGAAGCAATGAGAGGTGCGCGAAAACACAGTGATTTGGGGGAAACTGCAAGAGGTGCGTGAAAAACCATCTATATAGTGGAAGGTATGAGAGGTGTGCGAAAACACAACGATATAGGGGAAGGTATGCGAGGTGTGCAAAAACACTGCAATATATGGGAAGCTATGAGAGGTGCGTGAAAACATGGCGATATAGTGAAAGCTATGGGAGGTGCGCGAAAACACAGCGATATACGTGAAGGTATTAGAGGTGTGTGAAAACATTGATATAGGGGAAGGTATGAGAGATGAGCAAAAACTCAGCTAAAAAGGGGAAGGTATGAGAGGTGCGTGAGAATATGGCGATATAGGAAAAGCTATGAGAGGTGAGCAAAAGCACAGCGATACAGGGGAAGCACGAGAGGTGCGTGAAAACACAGCGATATATTGGAAGGTATGAGAGGTGAGTGAAAAGACAGCGATATAGGGGATGCTATGAGAGGTACGTGAAAACACGTCGATTTAAGGGAACGTATGAGAGATGAGCAAAAAATCAGCTGAAAAGGGGGAGGTATGAGAGGTTGCGAGAACACGGCGATATAGGCTAGCTGTGAGAGGTGAGCAAAATCACAGCGATGTAGGGGAAGGTATGAGAGCTGCGCGAAAAGACAGTGATATATGGGAAGCTATAGGAGGTGCACGAAAACAGAGAGAGAAAGGGGAAGGTATGAGAGGTGTGAGAAAAAACAGCAATATAGGGGAAGCTATGGGAGGTGCGTGAAAGCACGGCGATATAGGAGAAGGTATGAGAGGTGCGCGAAAACATAGCAATGTAGGGTAAGCAATGCAAGGTGCGCCAGAACAAGGCGATATAGGGGAAGCTATGAGAGGTGCGCAAAAACACAGCGATTTAGGGGAAGCTATGAGAGGTGCACGAAAATATTGCAATATATAGAAACCTATGAGAGGTGCACGAGAACACAGCAATAGAGGGGCGATATAAGTGAAGGTATGAGATGTGCATTAATACACGTCGATATAGGTGAATGTATGAGAGATGAGAGAAAACTCAGCTAAAAAAGGGAAGGTATGAGAGGTGCGCGAGAACACGACGATATAGGCAAAACTATCAGAAGTGAGCAAAAACATAGCGATGTAGGGGAAGTTATGAGAGGTGTGCGAAAACAGAACGATATATGGGAAGCTATGCGAGGTGCGCGAAAACATGGTGATATAGGGGAAGCTATGAGAGGTGCGCGAAAACACAGTGATTTTGGGGAAGCTATGAGAGGTGCGCGAAAATATTGCAATATATAGAAACCTATGAGAGGTGCACCAGAACATAGCAATAGAGGGGAAGCTATGAGAGGTGTGCAATAACACAGCAAAAAAGGGGAAGGTATGGGAGATGTGCGAAAACATGGCGATATATGGGAAACTATGCGAGGTGCGTGAAAATACGGCTGTATAGGGGAAGCTATGAGAGGTGCGCATAAAAATTGCAATATATAGAAAGCTATGCGAGGTGTACGAAAGCGCAGCGATTCGGGGGAAGCTATGAGAGGTGCGCGAAAAAATTGCAATATATAGAAAGCTATGAGAGGTGCGCGAAAATACAGCGATAGAGTGGAAGGTATGGGAGGTGCGCGAGAACACAACGATATAGGGGAAGCTATGCGATATGTGCAAATACACGGCCATATAGGGGAAGCTATTAGAGGTGCGCGAATACACGGCGATATACGTGAAGGTATGAGAGGTGCGTGAAAACACAATGATATAGTGGAAGCTATGCGAGCTGCGCGAAAACACAGCGAAATAGGGGAAGTTATGAGAGGTACGCGAACACACATCGATATAGGGCAAGCTACGAGAGATGTGCGAAAACATAGCGGTATAGTGGACGGTATGAGAAGTGCGAGAAAACACAGTGATATATGGGAAGCTATGGGAGGTGCACAAAAACAAAGCGAGAATGGGAAAGTTATGAGAAGTGTGAGAAAACACAGCAATATAGGGGAAGCTATGGGAGGTGCGTGAACGCACGGCGATATAGGAGAAGGTATGAAAGGTGCGCGAAAACACAGCGATGTAGGGGTAGCTATGCGAGGTGTGCCAGAACATGGCGATATATGGGAAGCTATGAGAGGTGCGCAAAAACACAGCAATTTGGGGGAATCTATGAGAGGTGTGCAAAATCATCGCAATAAATGGGAAGCTATGAGAGGTGCGCGAAAACACGGCGAAAAATGGGAAGCTATGGGAGGTCCGTGAAAACAGGGCGATATAGGAGAAGTGAAGAGAGGTGCACAAGAGCACAGCGACATAGGGCAAGATATGAGAGGCGCGCGAAAACTCAGTGATATAGCGGAAGCTATGAGAGGTGAGCGAAAGCACAGGGATATAGAGGAAGCCTTGGAAGGTGCGCGAAATCACAGTGATATCGGGGACGGGATGAGAGGTGAGTGAAAACACAGCGATATAGGGGAATGTATGAGATGTGTGAGAAAACACTGCAATATGGAGGAAGCTATGGGAGGTGCGCAAAAGCACGGCAACTTTGGCGAATCTATGAGAGGTCCGTGAAAACATCGCAATATATGGGAAGCTATGAGAGGTGCGCGAAAATATGGTGAAAAATGGGAAGCTATGGAAGGTCCCTGAAAACATAGCAATATAGGGGAAGTTATGTGAGCTGCTCGATAACACAGCGATAAAGGGGAAGTAATTAGATGTGCGTGAAAAATAGGTGGTATAGGGGAAGCTATGAGAGGTGAGCGAAAACACAGCAAAAAAGGAAAAGCGATATAGTGGAAGGTGTGAGAGGTGCGCGAAAAACCAGCGATATATTGGAAGGTATGGGAGGTGCATGAAAACAGAGCGACATAGGGGAAGGTTTGAGAGGAACGCGAAAACACAGCGATTTGGGGGAAGCTATGAGAGGTGCGCGAAAACATCGCAATATATAGGAAGCTGTGAGAGGTGCGCGTAAGCAGGGCGAAAAATGGGAAGCAATGGGTGGTGTGCGATTACATAGCGATATAGGGGAAAGTATGAGAGGTGCGCGAAAACATGGCGCTATATGGGAAACTATGGGAGGTGCTTGAAAACAGTGCGATATGGGGGAAGGTATGAGTGGTGAGCAAAAACACAGCCATGTACGGGAAGCTATGGGAGGTGTGCGAAAGCAGAGCTATATAGGGGAAGTGATGAGAGGTGCAGAAGAGTACAGAGACATAAGGGAAGTTATGGAGGTGCGTGAAAACACAGTCATATGGGGAAGGTATCAGAAGTGTGCTAAAACACAGCAATATCGGGGAAGGGATGAGAAGTCTGCGAAAACACGTCGATATAGGGGAAGGTATGAAAGGTGTGCAAAAACATAGTGATATAGGGAAAGCTATGAGAGGTACACGAAAACACGGCGATATACAAGAAGATATGAGAATTGCGTGAAAACACGTCGATATAGGGGAAGGTATGCGAGGTGCGCAAAAACACAGAGACATAGGAGAATCTATGGGAGTTGTACAAAATCACAGCGATACAGTGGAAGGTATGGGTGGTGCATGAAAACACGGCGATATAGGGAAAGGTATGAGAGGTGCGCAAAAACACAGTGATTTAGAGGAATCTATAGGAGGTGCGCAAATAAGCAACGATATATGGGAAGCTATGGGAGGTGTGCGATAACAGAGCGATATAGGGGAAGGTATGAGGGGTGTGCGAAAACACAGCGGTATAGGGGAAGGTATGGGAGGTGCACGAAAACACGGCGATATAGAGGAAGGTATGAGAGGTGCGCGAAAACAGCAGTGATATAGGGGAAGCTATGGGAGGTGCGCGAAAACATGGTGATATAGATGATTATATAAGAGGTCTGCGAAAAAGAGCAATTTGAGGGAAGCTATGAGAGGTGCACGAAAACACAGTGAAAAAGGGGAAGGTATGAGAGGTGCGGGAAAACACTGCGATATATGGGAAACTATGGGAGGTGCGTGAAAACAGGGCGATATCGGGAACGGTATGAGAGGTGTGCAAAAACACAGCGATATAGGGGAATCTATGGGAGGTGCGTGAAACCACAGCGGTATAGGGGAAGGTATGGGTGGTGCACGAAAACACGGCGATATAGGGGAAAATATGAGAGGTGCGCGAAAACACAATGATATAAGGGGAGGTATGAGAAGTGTGCGAAAACACAGTGATATAGAGGAATCTATAGAAGGTGCACTAAAACGCAGCGATATATGGGAAGCTGTGGGAGGTGCACGAAAACAGAGCGACATGGGGAAGGTATGAGGGGTGCGAGAAAACACAGCGATGTAGGGGAAGCTATGGGAGGTGCGTGAAAACACGGCAATATAGGAGAAAGTATGAGAGGAGTACGAAAACACATCGATGTACGGGAAGGTATGAGAGGTGCGCGAAAACCGTGATATAACAGAAGCTATTGGAGTTATGCAACAATACAGCAATATAGGGGAAGGTATGGATGGTGCACGAAAACACGGCAATATACGTGAAGGTATCAGAGGTGCGTGAAAACACATCGATATAGGGGAAGGTATGAGAAGTGCAGGAAAACACGGCGTTATAGGGGAAGCTATATGATAAGAGGTGAGCGAAAACACAGCAATATAGGGGAAGGTATGAGAGGTGCACAAAAACACAGTGATATAGGGGAAGTCATGGGAGGTGCACGAAAACACGGCGATATATGTGAAGGTATGAGAGGTTTGTGAAAACACGTCAGCATATGAAAAGGTGAAGGTAGGAGTGATGCGCGATTTAGGCAAAGCTGTGAGAGGTGAGCAAAAACACGGCGATATAGGGGACTCTATGGGAGGTGCACGAAAACACAGTGATATAGGGGAAGTCATGAGAGGTGCGCGTAAACACAGTGATTTGAGGGATTCTATGAGAGGTGCACGAAAACATTGCAATATATGTTAAGCTATAAGAGGTGTACGAGAACACAGCGATATAGGGGAAGGCATGGGAGGTGCACGAAAAGACGGCGATAAAGGGGAAGGTGTGAGAGGTGAGCGAAAACAGCGATATAGGGGAAGCTATGGGCGGTGCGCGAAATCACAGTGATATAGGGGAAGTTATGAGAGGTGCGCGAAAACAGTGATGTAGGGGAAGCTAAGGGGAGGTGCGTGAAAATATGGCGATACAGGGGAAGCGTTGAGAGGTGTACGAAAACTCTGAAATTAGAGGATGGAATGAGCGGAGCGTGAAAACGCAGGGATATACGGGTAAGTATGCAAGATGCATGAAAACACAGTGATATAGGGAATGTATGAGAGGTGCGCGAAAACACAACGATATGGGGGAAGTTATGAGAGGTGCGCGAAAACACAGCGATATATGGGAAGCTATGGGAGGTGCTCGATAACAGAGCGATATTGGGGAAGGAATGAGCAGTGCGAGAAAACACAGTGATGTAGGGAAACTATGGTTGGTGCGTGAAAACACAGCGATATAGGAGAAAGTATGAGAGGAGCAGGAAAACACAGCAATGTATGGGAAGGTATGAGAGGTGCGCAAAAACACAGCGATATATGGGAAGCTATGGGAGGTGCACGACAACAGACAGAGATAAGGGACGGTATCAGACGTGTGAGAAAACACAGCGATATACGGGAAGCTGTGGGAGGTGCGTGAAACATTGCGATATAGGAGAAGGTATGAGAGATACGTGAAAACACAGCGATGTTGGGGAAGCTATGAGAGGGGCACAAAAACAGCGATATAGCAGAAGCTATGGGAGGTACGTGACAACACAGGAATATCAGGGAAGGTATGGAAGGTGCGTGAAAACACGGCGATATACGTGAAGGTATCAGAGGTGCGTGAAAACACGGCAATATGGGGGAAGCTATAAGAGGTGAGCGAAAACACAGCAATATAGGGGAAGGTATGAGAGGTGTGCGAAAACACAATGATATTGGGGAAGCTATGGGAGGTACGGTAAAACACAGCGATATAGGGTAAGGTATGACAGGTGCGCAAAAACACAGCGATATAGGGGAATCTATGGGAGTTGCGCGAAAACACAGCGATATAGCGGAAGGCATGGGAGGAGCACGAAATCACGGCGATATAGGGGAAGGTATGAAAAGTGCGCAGTAACCCAGTGATATTGGGGAAGCTATGGGAGGTGCGCGAAAACATGGTGTTATACGTGATGTTATGTGAGGTGCGCGAAAACACAGCAATTTGCGGGAAGCTATGAGAGGTACGCGAAAACATTGCAGTATATGGAAAGCTATGAGAGGTGCACGAGAGCACAGTGATAGAGGGGAAGCAATGAGAGGTGCGCGATAACACCGTGAAAAGGGGGAGGGTATGAGAGTTGCGGGAAAACACGGCGATATATGGGAAACTATGGGAGGTGCGTGAAAACAGGGCGATATAGGGGAAGGTATGAGAGGTGTTCAAAAACACAGCGATGTAGGGGAAGCTATGGGAGGTGCGCGAAAGCAGATCGATATAGGGGAAGGTATGAGCGATGTGCTAAAACACAGCAATGTTGGGGAGGGTACGAGAGGTCTGCGAAAACACAATGATATTGGGGAAGCTATGAGAGGTGCATAAAACACAGCGATATAGGGTAAGGTATGAGAGGTGCACAAGAACACAGCGATATAGGGGAAGGTATGGGTGGTGGGTGAAAACACAGTGATATAGGGGAAGGTATGAGAGGGGCGTGAAAACATAGCGATATTGGAGAAAGTATGAGAGGAGCACGATATCACAGCGATTTAGGGGAAGGTATGACAGGTGTGCAAAAACACAGCGATATAGGGGGAGCTATGGGTGGTGCCCGAAAACACAGCGATAAGGGGAAGGAATGGGAGGTGCATGAAAACACAGCAATATACGTGAAGGTATCAGAGGTACGTGAAAACATGTCGATAAAGGGGAAGGTATGAGAGGTGCACGAAAACACGTTGATATAGGGGAAGCTATAGAGGTGAGCAAAAACAGATCAATATAGGGGAAGGTATGAGAGGTGTGCGAAAACACAATGATATTGGGGAAGCTATGGGAGGTGCAGGAAAACACAGCGATATAGGGGAAGGTAGCAGAGGTGTGAGAAAACACAGCGATATAGGGGAAGCTATGGGAGGTGTGCGAAAACATGGCAATATAAGGGACGCTATGAGAGGTGTGTGAAAACACAGCTATCTAGGGGAAGCTATGAGAGGTGCTCAAAAACAGCAATATATCAGAAGCTATGTGAGGTACGCGACAACACAGCAATAGAGGGGAAGGTATGGGAGGTGCACGAAAACACGACGATATAGGGAAAGGTATAAGAGGTGAGCGAAAACACAGCGATATAGGGGAAGGTATGAGAGGTGTGTGAAAACAGTGATATAGGGGAATCTATGGGAGGTACGCAAAAATAAAGCGATATAGGGGAAGGTATGGGAGGTGCGCGAAAACACGGCGATATAGGGGAAGGTATGAGAGGTGCGCGAAAACACAGTGATATAGAGGAAGCTATGGGAGGTGCATGGAGAAATGTTGATAAACGTGATGTTATGAGAGGTGCGCGAAAACACAGCAATTTGATGTAAGCTATGAGAGGTGCGCGAAAACATTGCAATATATGGAAAGCTATGAGAGGTGCACGAGAACACAGCGATAGAGGGGAAGCTATGAGAGGTGTGCGATAACTGAGTGAAAACCGGGAAGGTATGAGAGGAGCGCGAAAACACGGCGATATAGGGGAAAGTATGAGAGGTGCGTGAAAACATGGTGATGTTGGTGAAGGTATTTGAGGTGCGCAAAAACACAGCGATATAGGGGAATCTATGAGAGGTGCGCGAAAACACAGTGATATAAGGGAAACTATAACAGGTGCGGAAAACACGGCGATGTTGGGGAAGGTATGGGAGGTGCGAAAAAACACAGCAATGTAGGAGAAGCTATGGGAGGTGTGCGAAAAAGCAGCGATATAGGGGAAGGTATGAGAGGTGCGCGAACACACAGCCATATAGGGGAAGCTATGATAGGTGTGCAAAAACACAGCGATGCAGGGGAAGCTATGGGAGGTGCGCGAAAACACAGCAATATAGGGATAGTTATCAGGGGCGCGCGAATACAAGGTGATATAGGTGAAGATATGAGAGGTGCACGAAAACACAGCGATATGCGGAAACTATGAGAGGCACGCGAAAACAAAGTAATGTCAGGGAAACTATGACAGGTGCGGAAAAAAACTGGGATGCAGGGGAAGCTATGGAAGGTGCGCAAAAACACAGCGATATAGGGGAAGGTATGAGAGCTGCGGGAGAACACAGCGATATAGGGGAAGGTATGAGAGGTGCGCAAAAATAAGGCGATATAGGGGAGGATATGAGAAGTTCACCAAAATACGGCGATATAGGGGGAGGTATGCGAGTTGCGTGAAAACACAGCGATATAGGGGAAGGTATGAGAGGTGCGCGAAAACACAGCGATATCGGGGAAGCAATGGGAGGTGCGCGAAAACACAGCGATATAGGGGAAATATGAGAGGTGCACGAAAATGCGGCGATATAGGGGAAGCAACGAGAGGTGTGTAAAAACACAGCAATGTAGAGGAAGCTATGGGAGGTGAGCGAAAACACAGTGATAAGGGGAAGGTATGAGTAATCTATGAAAGCACAGTGATATAGCCGAAGTTATGAGAGGTGCGCAAAAATGGATCAATGTCAGGGAAATGATAACAGGTGCGGAAAAATACGGGGATACAGGGGAAGCTATGGGAGGTGTGCAAAAACACAGCGATATAGGGGAAGATATGAGAGCTACAGGAGAATACAGCTATATAGGGGAAGATATGAGAGGTGCGCGAATACACCGTGATATAGAGGAAGCTATGATAGGTGCGCAAAAGCACAGAGATGCAGCGGAAGCTGTGGGAGGTGTGCGAAAACACAGCGATGTTGGGGAAGCTCTGAGTGGTGCGCGAAAACATCGCAATATATGGGAAGCTATGAGTGGTGCGCGAAAACAGCAAAAAATGTGAAGCTATGGGAGGTGCGTGAAAAAACGGCGAAATAGGGGAAGGTATGAGAGGTGCGTGAAAGCACGTCGATATAGGGGAAGTTATGAGATGCGGGAAAACTCAGGTAAAAGGGGAAGTTATAATAGGTGCACGAGAACACGGCGATATAGGAAAAGCTATGAGAGGTGAGAAAAAACACAGAGATATAGGGGAAGGCACGAGAGGTGCGCAAAAACACAGCGATATAGGGGAAGTTATAAGAGGTGAGTGAAAACACATCCATATATGGGAAGCTACCAGAGGTGCGCGAAAATAGAGCGAGAAAGGGGAAGGTATGAGAGGTGTGAGAAAGCACAGCAATAGAGGGGAAGCTATGGGAGGTGCGTGAAAGCACGGTGATATCGGAGAAGATATGATAGGTGCGCAAAAACACAGCGATAGAGGGGAAGGAATGGGAGGTGCGCGAAAACACAATGATATAGGGGAAGCTATGGGAGGTGCGCGAAAACACAATGATATAGGGGAAGCTATGGGAGGTGTGCGAAAACACAGCAATATAAGGGAAGGTATGAGAGTAGCATGAAAACACGTCGATATAGGGGAAAGTATGAGAGGTGCGCGAAAACACGGCGACATAGGGGAAGCTATGAGAGGTGCGCGAAAACACGATATAGGGGAACATACGAGAGGTGTGCAAAAACACAGCGATATAGTGGAAGGTGTGAGAGGTGCGTCAAAAGGCAGCGATATATGGGAAGCTATGGGAGTTGCACGAAAACAAAGCGACATAGGGGAAGGTATGAGAGGTGTACGAATACACAGCGATTTGGTGGAAGCTATGAGAGGTGCGTGAAAACATCACAATATATGGGAAGCGATTTGAGGTGCGTTAAAACACAACGAAAAATGGGAAGCTATGGGAGGTGCGCGAAAACACAGCAGAAAATGGGAAGCTATGGGAGGTGAGTGAAAACACAACGATATAGGGGAAGCAATGCAAGGTGCGCGAAAACACGGCGATATATGGGAAACTATGGGAGGTGTGTGAAAACAGGGTGGTATAGGGGAAGGTATGAGAAGTGCGCAAAAACACAGTAATGTAGGGGAAGCTATGGGAGGTGTGCGAAAGCAGAGCGATATAGGGGAAGTGATTGACGGTGCACGAGAGCACAGCGACATAGGGGAAGTTATGAGAGGTGCATGAAAACATAGCCATACGGGGAAGGTATGAGAGGTGCACTAAAACACAGCAATATAGGAGAAAGTATGAGAGGTCTGCGAAAACACGGCGATATAGGGTGAGGTATGAAAGTTGCATGAATACACGTTGATATAGTGGAAGGTATGAAAGATGCGTGAATACATGTTGATATAGGGGAAGGTATGAGATGTGTGCGAGAACATGGAGATATACGCAAAGCTATGAGAGGTGAGCAAAAACACAGCGATTTAGGAGAAGGTATGAGAGGTGCGCGAAAATACCACGATATGGGGGAAGCTATGCGAGGTGCGCGAAAACACAGAGATTTGGGGGAAGCTATGAGAGGTGCGCGAAAACATTGCAATATATGGAAAGCTATGAGAGGTTCGCGAATATACAGCGATAGAGGGGAGGGTATGGGAGGTGCGTGAAAACACAGCGATATAGGGGAAGGTATGAGAGGTGCGTGAAAAAACGGTGATATAGGGGAAGTAATGGGAGGTGCACGAAAACATGGCGATATACGTGAACGTACAAGAGGTGCGTGAAAACAAGTTGATACAGGGGAAGGTATGAGAGCTGAGCGAAAACTCAGCTAAAAGGGGAAGCTATGAGAGGTGCGCGAAAACACAGCGATTTGGGGAAAGCTATGAGAAGTGTGCAAACACAGAACAATATATGGAAAGCTATGAGAAGTGCACAAGAACACAGCGATACAGGGGATGCTATGAGAGGTACGCGATAACGCAGCGATATAGGGGAAGGTTTTGAGAGGTGCGCAAAAACACGGCGATATATGGGAAACTATGGGAGGTGCGTGAGACAGAGCGATATAGGGGAAGCTATGGGAGGTGCGCGAAAACACAGCGATATAGGGGAATGTATGGGAAGTGAGTGAAATCACGGCGATATAGGGGAAGGTATGAGAGGTGCGCGAAAACACAGTTATATAGGGGAAGGTATGGGAGGTGCACAAAAACAAGGTGATATACATTAAGGTATGAGAGGTGCGTGGAAACACGTCGATATAGGGGAAGGAATGAGAGATGAGGGAAAACTCAGCTAAAAAGGGGAAGGTATAATAGGTGCGCGAGAACACGGCGATATAGGTAAAGCTATGAGAGGTGAGCAAAAACACAGCGATATAGGGGACGATATGAGAGGTGCGTGAAAACACAGCGATACAGGGGAAGCAACCAGAAGCGCGCGAAAACACAGCGATCGATGGGAAGCTATTTGAGGTGCACGAAAACAGAGCGAGAAAGGAGAAGGTATGAGAGGTGTGAGAAAACACAGCAATTTAAGGGAAGCTATGGGAGGTGCATGAAAGCACAGCGATATAGGAGAAGGTATGAGAGGTGAGCGAAAATAGAGGAATATAGGGGAAGCTATGGGAGGTGCGCGAAAACACAATGATATAGGGGAAGCTATGGGAGGTGTGCGAAAACACAGCAATATAAGGGAAGGTATGAGAGTAGCATGAAAACACGTCGATATAGGGGAAAGTATGAGAGGTGCGCGAAAACACGGCGACATAGGGGAAGCTATGAGAGGTGCGCGAAAACACGATATAGGGGAACATACGAGAGGTGTGCAAAAACACAGCGATATAGTGGAAGGTGTGAGAGGTGCGTCAAAAGGCAGCGATATATGGGAAGCTATGGGAGTTGCACGAAAACAAAGCGACATAGGGGAAGGTATGAGAGGTGTACGAATACACAGCGATTTGGTGGAAGCTATGAGAGGTGCGTGAAAACATCACAATATATGGGAAGCGATTTGAGGTGCGTTAAAACACAACGAAAAATGGGAAGCTATGGGAGGTGCGCGAAAACACAGCAGAAAATGGGAAGCTATGGGAGGTGAGTGAAAACACAACGATATAGGGGAAGCAATGCAAGGTGCGCGAAAACACGGCGATATATGGGAAACTATGGGAGGTGTGTGAAAACAGGGTGGTATAGGGGAAGGTATGAGAAGTGCGCAAAAACACAGTAATGTAGGGGAAGCTATGGGAGGTGTGCGAAAGCAGAGCGATATAGGGGAAGTGATTGACGGTGCACGAGAGCACAGCGACATAGGGGAAGTTATGAGAGGTGCATGAAAACATAGCCATACGGGGAAGGTATGAGAGGTGCACTAAAACACAGCAATATAGGAGAAAGTATGAGAGGTCTGCGAAAACACGGCGATATAGGGTGAGGTATGAAAGTTGCATGAATACACGTTGATATAGTGGAAGGTATGAAAGATGCGTGAATACATGTTGATATAGGGGAAGGTATGAGATGTGTGCGAGAACATGGAGATATACGCAAAGCTATGAGAGGTGAGCAAAAACACAGCGATTTAGGAGAAGGTATGAGAGGTGCGCGAAAATACCACGATATGGGGGAAGCTATGCGAGGTGCGCGAAAACACAGAGATTTGGGGGAAGCTATGAGAGGTGCGCGAAAACATTGCAATATATGGAAAGCTATGAGAGGTTCGCGAATATACAGCGATAGAGGGGAGGGTATGGGAGGTGCGTGAAAACACAGCGATATAGGGGAAGGTATGAGAGGTGCGTGAAAAAACGGTGATATAGGGGAAGTAATGGGAGGTGCACGAAAACATGGCGATATACGTGAACGTACAAGAGGTGCGTGAAAACAAGTTGATACAGGGGAAGGTATGAGAGCTGAGCGAAAACTCAGCTAAAAGGGGAAGCTATGAGAGGTGCGCGAAAACACAGCGATTTGGGGAAAGCTATGAGAAGTGTGCAAACACAGAACAATATATGGAAAGCTATGAGAAGTGCACAAGAACACAGCGATACAGGGGATGCTATGAGAGGTACGCGATAACGCAGCGATATAGGGGAAGGTTTTGAGAGGTGCGCAAAAACACGGCGATATATGGGAAACTATGGGAGGTGCGTGAGACAGAGCGATATAGGGGAAGCTATGGGAGGTGCGCGAAAACACAGCGATATAGGGGAATGTATGGGAAGTGAGTGAAATCACGGCGATATAGGGGAAGGTATGAGAGGTGCGCGAAAACACAGTTATATAGGGGAAGGTATGGGAGGTGCACAAAAACAAGGTGATATACATTAAGGTATGAGAGGTGCGTGGAAACACGTCGATATAGGGGAAGGAATGAGAGATGAGGGAAAACTCAGCTAAAAAGGGGAAGGTATAATAGGTGCGCGAGAACACGGCGATATAGGTAAAGCTATGAGAGGTGAGCAAAAACACAGCGATATAGGGGACGATATGAGAGGTGCGTGAAAACACAGCGATACAGGGGAAGCAACCAGAAGCGCGCGAAAACACAGCGATCGATGGGAAGCTATTTGAGGTGCACGAAAACAGAGCGAGAAAGGAGAAGGTATGAGAGGTGTGAGAAAACACAGCAATTTAAGGGAAGCTATGGGAGGTGCATGAAAGCACAGCGATATAGGAGAAGGTATGAGAGGTGAGCGAAAATAGAGGAATAGAGGGGAAGGTATGGGAGGTGAGCAAAATCACAGCGATATACGGGAAGGTATGAGAGGTGCGTGAAAACAGTGATATAGGGGAAGCTATGGGAGGTGCGCAAAAACATGGCAATATGCGTGAATGTATGAGAGGTCTGCGAAAACACGGCGATATAGGGGAAGGTATGAGAGGTGTGAGAAAACATAGCGATGTTGGGGAAGCTAATACCTTCTCCTATATCGCAATGTTTTCACACATCTCCCATAGGTTCCCCTATATCACTGTGTTTTCTCCCACCTTTGATACCGTCCCCTATATCGCTCTGTTATCTCTCACTTCCCATGGCTTCCCATATATTTCTGCGTTTTCGCGCACCTCCTATAGATTCCTCTATATCACTGTGTTTTCACGCACCTCTCATACCTTCCCCTATATCGTTGTGTTTTCGCGCAGCTCTCATACCTTCCCTATATTAGTGTGTTTTCATGCATCTTGCATATCTACCCCTATATCCCTGCGTTTTCACTCTCCGCTCATACCATCCTCTATATTGCTGAGTTTATGTGCACCTCTCATCGCTTCTCCGACATTGCTGTGTTTTCTCGCACCCCTCATACCTTCCCCTATATCGCTCTGTTATTGCGCACATCCCATAGCTTCCCATATATCGCTGCATTTTCGCGCACCTCCTATAGATTCCTCTATATCATTGTGTTTTTGCACACCTCTCATACCTCCCCCTATATCGCAGTGTCTTCGTGCACCACCCATACCTTCCATTATATCGCTCTGGTTTCGCACACCTCCCATATATTCCCCTACATCGCTGTGTTTTTGCACACCTCTAATACCTTCCCATATATTGCTGTGATTTCGTGCACCGCCCACACCTTCCCCTATAATTGCTGTGTTCTCGTACACCTTTCATAGCTTAACATATATTGCAACATTTGTGTGCACCTCTCATAGATTCCCCCAAATCGGTGTTTAGGCACACCTCTCATACCTTCCCCTATATCGCCGTGTTTTCGTGCACCACCCATACCTTCCCCTATATCGCTGTGTTTTCGTGCACCTCCCATAGATTCCCCTAATCGCTGTGTTTTCGCACACCTCTCATACCTTCCCCTATATCGCCGTGTTTTCACGCACCTCCCATACCTTCCTCTATATCGTTGTGTTTTTGTGCACCTGTCATACCTTCCACTATATCGCTGTGATTTTGCGCACCACCCATACCTTCCCCTATATCGCTGTGTTTTCGCTCACCTCTCATACCTTCCCCTGTATCGCCGTGTTTTCGTGCACCTCCCACACCTTCCCCTATATCGTTTTGTTCTCGTACACCTCTCATAGCTTAACATATATTGCAATGTTTTTGTGCACCTCTCATAGATTCCTCAAATCGCTGTGTTTATGCGCACCTCTCATAGCTTCCCCTATATCGCCGTGTTTTCGCGCACCTCGCATATCTTTCCCTATATCACTGTGTTTTTGCTCACCTCTCATAGCTTTGCCTATATCGCCGTATTCTCGTGTATCACTCATACCTTCCCCTTTTTAGCTGAGTTATCGCTAATCTCTCATACCTTCCCCTATATCGACGTATTTTCACGCATCTCTCATAGCTTCACATATATCGCCGTGTTTTCGTGCACCTCCCATAGCTTTCCCTATATTGCTGTGTTTTTGCGCACCTCTCATACCTTCCCCTATATCGTTGCATTTTCCCGCACCTCTCATAGCTTCATGTACATCGCCGTGTTTTCGTGCATCTCCCATAGCTTCTCGAATATCATTGTGTTTTTGCACACCTCTCATACCTTCCCCTATATTGCTGTGTTTTCGCTCACCTCTTATAGCTTCCATATATATCGCCGTGTTTTCTTGCACCTCTCATACCTTCCCTTTTATCGACGTGTTTTCACGCACCTCTCATAGCCTCACGTATATCGCTGTGTTTTCTCCCACTTCTAATACCGTCCCTTATATCGCTCTGTTATCGCTCACTTCCCATAGCTTCCCATATATCACTGCGTTTTCGCACACCTCCTATAGATTCCTCTATATCACTGTGTTTTCGTGCACCTCTCATACCTTCCCCTATATCGTTGTGTTTTCCCCCACCTCCCATAGCTTCCCCAATATCATTGTGTTTTCGCACACCTCTCATACCTTCCCCTATATTGCTGTGTTTTCACTCACCTCTTATAGTTTCCCCTATATCGCCGTGTTTTCTTGCACCTCTCATACCTTCCCCTATATCGACGTGTTATCACGCACCTCTGATACCTTCACGTATATCGCTGTGTTTTTGCGTACCTCCCATACCTTCCCCTATATTGCTGTGTTGTCGCGTAACTCCCATAGCTTCCACTATATCACTGTTTTCGTGCACCTCTCATAACTTCCCGTACATCGATGTGCTTTCGTACTCCTCTCATACTTTCTCCTATATTGCCATGTTTTCACGCACCTCCCATAGCTTCCCCTATATCGCTGTTTTTCTCGCACCGCTCATAATTTCCCTTATATCGCTCTGTTATTTCGCACCTCCCATATCTTCCCATATATCACTGCTTATTCGCGCACCTCCTATAGATTCCTCTATATCACTGTTTTCACACACCTCTCATACCTTTCCCTATATCGCCGTGTTTTCGTGCACTACCCATACCTTCCCCTATATCGCTGTGATTTTGCACAACTCTCATACCTTACCCTATATCGCTGTGTATTACGCACGTCTCATAGCTTCTCCAATATCATTGTGTTTTCACACACCTCTCAGACCTTCCCCTATATTGCTGTGTTTTCACCCACCTCCCATAGCTTCCCCTATGTCGTTGTGTTTTTGTGCACCTCTCATACCTTCCACTATATCGATGTGTTTTTGCGCACCTCTCGTAGCTTCCCCTATGTCGTTGTGTTTTTGTGCACCTCTCATACCTTCCACTATATCGATGTGTTTTTGCGCACCTCTCATACCTCTCCATATAACGCGTTTTCTCGCCGACATCACATAGCTTCCCCAATATCATTGTGTTTTCGCGCACATCGAATAACTTCCACTATATCGATGTGTTTTCGTGCACTTCTCATAGCTTCACTTATATCGCTGTGTTTTTGCTGACCTCTCACAGCTGTGCCTATATCGCTGTGTTTTCGCGCACCTTCCATAGCTTCCCCTGTATCACTGTGTTTTCGCGCACCTCTCGTAGCTTCCCCTATATCGCTGTGTTTTCGCGCACCTCTCATAGCTTTCGTCAAATCGCTGTGTTTTTGCTGACCTCTCACAGCTGTGCCTATATCGCCGCGTTTTCGCGCACCTCTCATAGCTTCCCCTGTATCACTGTGTTTTCGCGCACCTCTCATACCTTCCCCTATATCGCTGTGTTTTTGCTGGCCTCTCACAGTTGTGCCTATATCACCGTGTTTTCGTGCAACTCCCACAGCTTCCCATATATCACTGTGTTTTCACGCACCTCGCAAACTTTCCCCTATATTGCTGCGTTTTCGCGCACCTCCCATGCCGTCCCATTATCGCTGTGTTTTCGTGCACTTCCCATAGCTTCCCAATATGGCTGTGCTTTCGCACACCTCTCACAGCTTCTGCTATATTGCTGTGTTTTCCCGCACCTCACGTAGCTTCCCCAATATCACTGTGTTTTTGCACACCTCTGATACCTTCCCGTATATCGCTGTGTTTTCACTCACCTCTTATAGCTTCCCTTAGATTGCCGTGTTTTTGTGCACCTCTCACATCTACCCCTATATCGCTGTGTTATCAAGCAGCTCTCATAGGTTCCCCTATATTGCTGTGTTTTCGCATAACTCCCATAGCTTCCGCTTTCTCGCTGTTTTCGCAAACCTCTCATAGCTTGCCATATATTTCTGTATTTTCACAACCTCTCATAGCTTCTCCTAGAGCGCTGTGTATTCATGCTCCTCACAGAGCTTCCCCTATATCGCCAGGTTTTCGTGCACTTCCCATAGCTTCCCCTATATCGCTGTGTCTTCTCGAACCTCTGATACCTTCCCCTATATCACTCTGTTGTCGCACACCTCCCACGGCTTCCCATATATCGCTGTGTTTTCATGCACCTCTCATACTTTCTCCTATATCACCGTGTTTTCTCGCAACTCTCATACCTTCCCCTATATCGCTCTGTTTTCGTGCACCTCCCATAGCTTCCAATATACGACTGTGTTTTCTTGCACCTCTCATAGCTTCCCCTATATCGCTATGTTTTCTGGCACCTCTCATAGCTTCCCCTGTATCGTTGTGTTTTCACGCACCTCGCATAGCTTCCCCTATATCGTTCTGTTCTCGTGCACTTCCCATGGCTTCCCATATATCACTGTGTTTAGGTGCACCACTCATACCTTCCCGTACATCGCTGTGTTTTCGTGCAGCTCTCATACTTTCTCCTATAATGCAGTGTTTTCACGCACCTACCATACCTTCCCCTATATCGCACTGTTTTTGCGCATCTCCCGTAGCGTCCCATATTTTGCTGCGTTTTCGCACACCTCTCATAGCATTCCCTATATCGCTATGTTTTCCCGCATCTCGCACACCTTCCACTATATCGATGTGTTTTCGCGCACCTCTTATACCTGCCCCTATAACGAGTTTTCTCGCCGACCTCTCGTAGCTTCCCCTATATCGCTCTGTTTTTGGCACCTCGCATAACTTCCACTATATCGATGTGTTTTCGCGCACTTCTCATAGTTCCCCTATATCGCTGTGTTTTTGCTGACCTCTCACAGCTGTGCCTATATCGTCCTGTTACTGTGTTTTCATACACCTCTCATTGCTTTCGTCAAATCGCTGTGTTTTTGGGCACCTCTCATAGCTCCCCCTACATCTCTGTTTATTCGCGCATTTCTCATACACTCTCCTATATCACCGTCTTTTCACGCACCTCCCTTAACTTCCACTATATTGCTGTGTTTTCTTGCACCTCTCATACCATCCCATACATCGCTGAGATAACGCTCCCCTCTCATAGCTTCCCCTATATCACCGTGTTTTCGTGCACCTCTCATAGCTTCCCCTATAACGAGTTTTCTCGCCGACCTCTCACACCTTCCCCTATATCGCTGTGTTTTTGCGCACCTCGCATAACTTCCACTATATCGATGTGTCTTCGCGCACTTCTCATACCTTCCCCTATATCGCTGTGTTTTTGCTGACCTCTCACAGCTGTGCCTATATCGCCCTGTTTTCGCGCACCTCCCATAGCTTCCAGTATATTGCTAAGTTTTTGTGCACCTCTCATACCGTCCCATATATCACAAAGATAACGCTGCCCTCTCATAGCTTCCCCTATAGCGCTGTGTTTTCGCGCTATACATCGCATACCTTCCGCTATATCGTTGAGTTTTTGCACACCTCTCATACCTTCCACTATATCGATGTGCTCGCGCACCTCTCGTAGCTTCCCCTGTATCGATATATTCTCGCGCACCTCTCATCCCTTCCCCTATATCGCCGTGTTTTCACGCACCTCTAATAGCTTCCCCTATGTCGTTGTGTTTTTGTGCACCTCTCATACCTTCCACTATATCGATGTGTTTTTGCGCACCTCTCGTAGCTTCCCCTGTATCGATGTGTTTTCGCGTACCTCTCATACCTGCCCCTATAACGCGTTTACTCGCCGACCTCTCATAGCCTCCCCAATATCGATGTGTTTTTGCGCACTTCTCATAACTTCACCTATATCGCTGTGTTTTTGCTGACCTCTCACAGCTGTGCCTATATCGCTGTGTTTTCACGCACCTTCCATAGCTTCCCTTGTATCACTGTGTTTTTGCGCACCTCTCGTAGCTTCCCCTATATCGCTGTGTTTTCGCGCACCTCTCATAGCTTTCGTCAAATCGCTGTGTTTTTGCTGACTTCTCACAGCTGTGCCTATATCGCCGTGTTTTCGCACACCTCCCATAGCTTCCCCTGTATCACTGTGTTTTCGCGCACCTCTCATACCTTCCCCTATATCGTCGTGTTTTTGCTGACCTCTCACAGTTGTGCCTATATCGCCGTGTTTTCGTGCAACTCCCACAGCTTCCCATATATCACTGTGTTTTCACGCACCTCGCAAACTTTCCCCTATATTGCTGCGTTTTCGCGCACCTCCCATACCATGCCATTATCGCTGTGTTTTCGCGCACTTCCCATAGCTTCCCCAATATGGCTGTGCTTTCGCACACCTCTCATAGCTTCTGCTATATTGCTGTGTTTTCCCGCACCTCAGATAGCTTCCCCAATATCATTGTGTTTTTGCACACCTCTGATACCTTCCCGTATATCGCTGTGTTTTCGCTCACCTCTTATAGCTTCCCTTAGATCGCCGTGTTTTCGCGCACCTCTCATAGCTTTCGTCAAATCGCTGTGTTTTTGCTGGCCTCTCACAGCTGTGCCTATATCGCCGTGTTTTTGCGCACCTTCCATAGCTTCCACTATATTGCTGTGTTTTCTTGCACCTCTCATACCTTCCCCTCTGTCGCTCTGTTTTCGCGCACCTCCCATGGCTTCCCCTGTATCGCTGTGTTTTTGTGCACCTCTCATACCTTCCGCTATATCGTTGAGTTTTTGCCACCTCTCATACCTTCTACTATATCGATATGTTTGCGCACCTCTGGTAGCTTCCCCTGTATCGATGTGTTTTTGCGCACCTCTCATCCCTTCCCCTATATCGCCATTTTTTCACACACCTCTCATAGCTTCCCCTAGATCACTGTGTTTTCACGCACCTCACATAGCGTCCCCTATGTCGCCGTGTTTTCGCGCACCGCTCATATCTTCCCCTATAGTGCTGTGTTTTCACGCACCTCGCATACCTTCCGCTATATCGTTGAGTTTTTGCACACCTCTCATACCTTCCACTATATCGATGTGCTCGCGCGCCTCTCATAGCTTCCCCTATATTGCCGTGTTTTCACGCACCTCTCATAGCTTCCCCTATGTCGTTGTGTTTTTGTGCACCTCTCATACCTACCACTACATCGATGTGTTTTTGCGCACCTCTTGTAGCTTCCCCTGTATCGATGTGTTTTCGCGCACCTCTCATACCTGTCTCTATAATGCGTTTTCTCACCGACCTCTCATAGCTTCCCCAGTATCGTTGTGTGTTCACACACATCGCATAACTTCCACTATATCGATGTGTTTTCGCGCACTTCTCATACTATCCCATACATCGCTGAGATAACGCTCCCCTCTCATAGCTTCCACTATATCACCGTGTTTTCGTGCGCCGCTCATAGCTTCCCCTATATTGTTGTGTTTTCGCGCACCTCTCATAGCTTCCCCTACATCGATGTGTATTTGTGTACCTCTCATACCGTCCCATATATCGCTGAGATTATGCTCCCCTCTCATAAATTCCCCTATATCGCCATGTTTTCGCGCATCTCCCATAGCTTCCACTATATCGCTAAGTTTTTGTGCACCTCTCATACCGTCCCATATATCACACAGATAACACTCCCGTCATAGCTTCCCCTATGTCGCCGTGCTTTCGCGCACCGCTCATAGCTTCCCCTATAGCATTGTGTTTTCGTGCACCTCGCATACCTTCAGCTATATCATCGTGTTTTCACGCACCTCTCACACCTTCCCCTATGTTGTTGTGTTTTTGTGCACCTCTCATACCTTCCACTATATCGATGTGTTTTTATGCACCTCTCGTAGCATCCCCTGTATCGATGTTTTCGCGTACCTCTCATACCTGCCCCTATAACGCGTTTTCTCGCCAACCTCTCATAGCTTCCCCAATATCATTGTGTTTTCGCGCACCTCCCATAACTTCCACTATATTGCTGTATTTTCTTGCACCTCTCATATAATCCCATATATCGCTGAGATAGCGCTCCCCTCTCATAGCTTCCCCATGTCGTTGTGTTTTTGTGCACATCTCATATCTTCCACTATATCGATGTGTTTTTGCGCACCTCTCATACCTGCCCCTATAACGCGTTTTCTCGCCGACCTCACATAGCTTCCCCTATATCGCTGTGTTTTCGTGCACATCGCATAACTTCCACTATATCGATGTGTTTTCGCACACTTCTCATAGCTTCACCTATATCGCTGTGTTTTTGCTGATCTCTCACAGCTGTGCCTATATCGCTGTGTTTTCGCGCACCTCCCATAGCTTCCCCTGTATCACTGTGTTTTCGCGCACCTCTCATAGCTTCCCCTATATCGCTGTGTTTTTGTGCACCTCTCGTAGCTTTCGTGAAATTGCTGTGTTTTTGGGTACCTCTCATACCTTCCCCTCTGTCTCTCTGTTTTCGCGCACCTCCCATAGCTTCCCCTATATCGCTTTGTTTTTGTGCACCTCTCATACCGTCCCATATATCGCTCAGATAACGCTCCCCTCTCATAGCTTCCCTTATATCGCCGTATTTTCACGCACCTCTCATAGCTTCACTTATAGCTGTGTTTTCGCGCACCTTGTATACCTTCTGCTATATCGTTGAGGTTTTGCCACCTCTCATACCTTCCACTATATCGATATGTTTGCGCAGCTCTGGTAGCTTTCCCTGTATCGATGTTTTCTCGCGCACCTCTCATTCCATCCCCTATATCGCCGTGTTTTCACACACCTCTCATAGCTTCCCCTATATCACTGTGTTTTCGCGCACCTTGCACATTTTCCCCTATGTTGTTGTGTTTTTGTGCACCTCTCATACCTTCCACTATATCGATGTGTTTTTGCGCACCTATCGTAGCTCCCCGTATCGATGTGTTTTCGCGCACCTCCCATAACTTCCCATATATCACTGTGTTTTCGCGCACCTTGCATAGCTTCGCCTATATCGTTGTGTTTTTGTGCACCTCTCATAGCTTCCCCTATATTGCTGTGTTTTCGCACACCTCTCATAGCTTTCGTCAGATCACTGTGTTTTTGGGTACCTATCATAGCTTCCCCTACATCTCTGTTTTTTTGCACATTTCTCATACATTCTTCTATATCGCCGTCTTTTCACGCACCTTCCATAGCTTCCACTACATTGCTGTGTTTTCTTGCACCTCTCATACCTTCCCCTATGTCGCTCGATTTTCGTGCACCTCCCATAGCTTCCCATATATTGCTGTGTTTCGCGCACCTCTCATACCTTCCACTATCTCGTTGTGTTTTCGCACACCTCTCGAAGCTTCCCCTATATCGATGTGTTTTCACGCACCTCTCATAACTTCCCCTATATCGCTGTGTTTTCTTGCACCTCCCATAGGTTCCCCTCCATCGTTGTGTTTTCGCGTGCCTATCATACCCTCCCCTGTGTTGATGTTTTCTCGTGCACCTCTCTTAGCTTTCCATATATTGCCATGATTTCGCACACCTCTCATAGATTCCCCTATATCGCCGTGTTTTCGCAAACCTCGCATAGCTTCCCCTATATTGCAGTGTTTTTGCTGACCTCTCATAGCTTCTCCAATATCGCTGTGTTTTCCCGCACTCCCATAGCTTCCCCAATATCATTGTGTTTTCGCGCACCTCTGATACCTTCCCCTGTTTCGCTGTGTTTTCGCGCACCTCTTATAGCTTCCCCTATATCGTCGTGTTTTCGCGCACTTCTCATAGCTTGCCATATATGGCGATGTTTTCGCACACCTCTCATAACTTCCCATAGATCTCTGTGTTTTCGCGCACCTCACTTAGCGTCCCCTATACCGCCATGTTTTCGCACACCTCCCATAGCTTCCCTTATATTGCTGTGTTCTCTCACTCCTCTGATACCTTCCCCAATATCGCTCTGTTGTCGTGCACTTCTCATGGCTTCCCAATATCGTTGTGTTTTCGTGCACCACTCATGCCTTCACCTACATCGCTGTGCTTTCTTGCACATCTGATACTTTCTCCTATAACGCCGTTTTTCACGCACCTACCATAGCTTCCACTATATCGCTGTGTTTTCTCACACCTCTCATCCCTTCCCCTATATCGCCCTGTTTTCGCGCACCTCTCGTAGCTTCCCATATATGGCTGCATTTTCGCGCACCTCCCATAGCTTCCCCTATATCGTTGTTTTTGTGCACCTCTCATAGCTTCCCCTATATCGCTGTGTTTTCGCACATCTCGTGTAGCTTCCCCTATATCTTTGAGTTTTTGCGCACCTCTCATACCTTCCACTATATCGATGTCTTCGCCCACCTCTCGTAGCTTCTCCTGTATCGATGTGTTCTGGTGCACCTCTCATCCCTTCCCCTATATCGCCGTGTTTTCGTGCACCTCCCATAGCTTCCCCTAAATCAATATTTTTTTCGCACACCTCTCATAACTTCCCCTATATCGCTGTCTTTCCATGCATCTCCCACAGGTTTCCCTGCATCCCTGTGTTTTTGCAGGCCTATCGCACCCTCCCCTGTGTTGCTGTGTTCTCGTGCACTTCTCTTAGCTTTCCATATAATGCAATGATTTCGCGCACCTCTCATAGCTTCCCCTATATCGTCGTGTTTTCGCGCACTTCTCATAGCTTGCCATATATGGCGATGTTTTCGCACACCTCTCATAACTTCCCATAGATCTCTGTGTTTTAGCGCACCTCACTTAGCGTCCCCTATATCGCCATGTTTTCGCACACCTCCCATAGCTTCCCTTATATTGCTGTGTTCTCTCACTCCTCTGATACCTTCCCCAATATCGCTCTGTTGTCGTGCACTTCTCATGGCTTCCCAATATCGTTGTGTTTTCGTGCACCACTCATGCCTTCACCTACATCGCTGTGCTTTCTTGCACATCTGATACTTTCTCCTATAACGCCGTTTTTCACGCACCTACCATAGCTTCCACTATATCGCTGTGTTTTCTCACACCTCTCATCCCTTCCCCTATATCGCCCTGTTTTCGCGCACCTCTCGTAGCTTCCCATATATGGCTGCGTTTTCGCGCACCTCCCATAGCTTCCCCTATATCGTTGTTTTTGTGCACCTCTCATAGCTTCCCCTATATTGCTGTGTTTTCGCACATCTCGTGTAGCTTCCCCTATATCTTTGAGTTTTTGCGCACCTCTCATACCTTCCACTATATCGATGTCTTCGCCCACCTCTCGTAGCTTCTCTTGTATCGATGTGTTCTGGTGCACCTCTCATCCCTTCCCCTATATCGCCGTGTTTTCGTGCACCTCCCATAGCTTCCCCTAAATCAATATTTTTTTCGCACACCTCTCATAACTTCCCCTATATCGCTGTCTTTCCATGCATCTCCCACAGGTTTCCCTGCATCCCTGTGTTTTCGCGGGCCTATCGCACCCTCCCCTGTGTTGCTGTGTTCTCGTGCACTTCTCTTAGCTTTCCATATAATGCAATGATTTCGCGCACCTCTCATAGCTTCCCGAGACTTTCTCCTATAACGCCGTGTTTTCACGCACCTCCCATAGCTTCCACTATATCGCTGTGTTTTCTCGCACCTCTCATACCTTCCCCCATACCGCTCTATTTTCGTGCACCTCCCTTAGCTTCCCATATATGGCTGGGTTTTCTGGTACCTCTCGTAGCTTCCCCTATATCACTGTGTTTTCGCACACCTCTCATCCCTTCCCCTATATCGATGTGTTTTTGCGCACCTCTCATAGCTTCCCCTGTATCGATGTGTTTTCGCGCATCTCTCATACCTGCCCCTAAACGCGTTTTTTCGCAGACCTCTTATAGCTTCCCCTATATCGCTGTGTTTTCGCGCACCTCTCATAGCATTCCTGATATCGTTGTGTTTTTGCGCACCTCTCATAGCTGCGCCTATATCTCTGAGTTTTCGCACATTTCTCATACATTCTCCTGTATCTTCGTCTTTTCACGCACCTCTCATAGCTTCCATTATATTGCTGTGTTTTCTTTCACCTCTCATAACTTCCCCTATATCGCTCTGTTTTCATGCACCTCCCATAGCTTCCCATATATCCCTGTGTTTTCGCGCACCTCTCATACCTTCCACTATATCACTGTGTTTTCGCGCACCTCTCGTAGTTTCCCCTATATTGATGTGTTTTCGTGCACCTCTCGTAGTTTCCCCTATATCGCTCTGTTTCCATGCACCTCCCATAGCTTCCCATATATCGCTGTGTTTTCGCGCACACTCATACCCTCCACTCTACTTAAGGAAGTAGCCCAAGAAATAGTGGATGCCTTAGTGATAATTTTTCAAAACTCGTTAGATTCTGGACTAGTTCCTGAGGATTGGAGGGAGGCTAATGTAACCCCACTTCTTAAAGAAGGAGGGAGAGAGAAACCGGGGAATTATAGACCGGTTAGCCTAACGTCGGTGGTGGGGAAACTGCTGGAGTCAGTTATCAAGGATGTGATAACAGCACATTTGGAAAGTGGTGAAATGATCAGACAAAGTCAGCATGGATTTGTGAAAGGAAAATCATGTCTGACGAATCTCATAGAATTTTTTGAGGATGTAACTAGTAGAGAGGATAGGGAGAACCAGTGGATGTGGTATATTTGGAATAAACGGCACCTTTTCAGAATGGCAGGCGGTGACTAGTGGGGTACCGCAAGGATCAGTGCTGGGACCCCAGTTGTTTACAATATATATTAATGACTTGGATGAGGGAATTAAATGCAGCATCTCCAAGTTTGTGGATGACACGAAGCTGGGTGGCAGTGTTAGCTGTGAGGAGGATGCTAAGAGGATGCAGAGTGACTTGGATAGGTTGGGTGAGTGGGCAAATTCATGGCAGATGCAATTTAATGTGGATAAATGTGAAGTTATCCACTTTGGTGGCAAAAATAGGATAGGAAAACAGATTATTATCTGAATGGTGGCCGATTAGGAAAAGGGGAGCTGCAACGAGACCTGGGTGTCATTATACACCAGTCATTGAAAGTGGGCATGCAGGTACAGCAGGCGGTGAAAAAGGTGAATGGTATGCTGGCATTTATAGCGAGAGGATTCGAGTACAGGAGCAGGGAGGTAATACTGCAGTTGTACAAGGCCTTGGTGAGACCACACCTGGAGTATTGTGTGCAGTTTTGGTCCCCTAATCTGAGGAAAGACATCCTTGTCATAGAGGGAGTACAAAGAAGGTTCACCAGATTGATTCCTGGATGGCAGGACTTTCATATGAAGAAAGACTGGATGAACTGGGCTTGTACTCATTGGAATTTAGAAGATTGAGTGGGGATCTGATTGAAATGTATAAAATCATAAAGGGATTGGACAGGCTAGATGCAGGAAGATTGTTCCCGATGTTGGGGAAGTCCAGAACAAGGGGTCACAGTTTGAGGATAAAGGGGAAGCCTTTTAGGACCGAGATTAGGAAAAACTTCTTCACACAGAGAGTGGTGAATCTGTGGAATTCTCTGCCACAGGAAACAGTTGAGGCCAGTTCATTGGCTATATTTAAGAGGGAGTTAGATATGGCTCTCGTGGCTACGGGGATCAGGGGGTATGGAGGGAAGGCTGGGGCGGTGTTCTGAGTTGGATATCAGCCATGATCATAATAAATGGCGGTGCAGGCTTGAAGGGCCGAATGGCCTACTCCTGCACCTAATTTCTATGTTTCTATGTTTCTATACCGCTGTGTTTCTGCGCACCTCTCGCAGCTTCCCCTATATCGATGTGTTTTCTCACACCTCTGATAACTTCCCCTATATCGCTGTGTTGTCATGCACCACCCATGGCTTCCCATATATCGCTGTGTTTTCGCATACCTCTCATAGTTTCCCCTATATCGCTGTGTTTTCGTGTACCTCGCATACCTTCCCCTATATAGTTGTGTTTTTGTGCACCTCTCATACCTTCCACTATATCGATGTGCTTCACGTACCTATCGTACCTT
>NW_027275241.1:0-64183 GCF_030028105.1 Mobula birostris
TGGATAGTGACGGAGGAGGTGGATGGACTGTGATAGAGGAGGTGGATGGGCAGTGATGGAGGAGGTGGATGAACAGTGATGGAGGAGGTGAATGGGCAGTTAGGGAGGAGGTCGATGGACAGTGAGGGAGGAGGTGGATGGACAGTGATGGTGGAGGTGGGTGGGCAGTGATGGAGGAGGTGGATCACAGTGAGGGAGGAGATGAATGGACAGTGAGGGAGGAGATGAATTGGCAGTGAGGGAGAAGGTGGATGGACAGTGAGGGAGGAATTGAATGGACAGTGAGAGAGGAGGTGGATGTACAGTGATGGAGGAGGAGGATGGGCAGTAATGCAGGAGCTGAACGGACAGTGAGGGAGGAGGTGGATGGACAGTGAGGGAGGAGGTGGATAGGCAGTGAGGGAGGAGTTCGATGGACAATGAGGGAGGAAGTGGATGGACAGTGAGGGAGGAGGTGAATGGGCAGTGATGGAGGAGATGAATGGACAGTGAGGGAGGAGATGAATGGGCAGTGAGGGAGGAGATGGATGGGCAGTGAGGGAAGAGGCGGATGGACAGTGAGGGAGGAGGTGAATGGGCACTGATGGAGGAGATGAATGGACAGTGAGGGAGGAGGAGGATTGACAGTGATGGAGGAGGTCGATGGGCAGTGATGGAGGAGGTGGATCACAGTGAGGGTGGAGATAAATGAGCAGTGAGGAAGGAGGAGGACGGACAGTGAGGGAGGAGATGAATGGGCAGTGAAGGAGGAGGTGGATGGACAGTGATGGAGGAGATGAATAGGCAGTGAGGAAGAAGGTGGATGGACAGTGAGGGAGGAGATGAATGGACTGTGAGTGGGGAGGTGGATGGACAGTGAGGGTGGAGGTGAATGGGCACTGATGGAGGAGATGAATGGGCAGTGAGGGAGGAGCTGGATGGACAGTGAGGGAGGTGGTGGATGGACAGTGAGGGACGAGGTGAATGGGCAGTGATGGAGGAGATAAATGGACAGTGAGAGAGGAGATGTATGCGCAGTGAGGAAAGAGGCGGATGGACAGTGAGGGAGGAGGTGAATGGGCACTGATGGAGGAGATGAATGGACAGTGATGGAGGAGGTGGATGGGCAGTAATGGAGGAGGTGGATGGACAGTGAGGGATGGCGTGGATGGACAGTGAGGGAGAAGGTGAATGAGCAGTGATGGAGGAGATGAATGGACAGTGAGAGAGGAGATGGATGGGCAGTGAGGAAAGAGGCGGATGGACAGTGAGTGACGAGGTGAATGGGCACTGATGGAGGAGATTAATGGACAGTAAGGGAGGAGGTGGATGGACACTGATGGAGGAGCTGGATGGGCAGTGATGGAGGAGTTGGATCGACAGTGAGGGAGGAGATGAATGAGCAGTGAGGTAGGAGGTGGATGGACAGTGAGGAAGGAGATGAATGGACAGTGAGAGAGGAGATGTATGGGCAGTGAGGAAAGAGGCGGATGGACAATGAGGGAGGAGGTGAATGGGCACTGATGGAGGAGATGAATGGACAGTGAGTGTGGAGGTGAATGGGCAGTGATGGAGGAGGTGGATGGACAGTGAGGGATGAGGTGGATGGACAGTGAGGGAGAAGGTGAATGGGCAGTGATGGAGGAGATGAATGGACCGTGAGGGAGGAGATGAATGGGCAGTGAGGGAGGAGGAGGATGGACAGTCAGGGAGGAGGTGGATGGACAGTGTTGGAGGAGGTGGATGGACAGTAAAGGAGGAGATGAATGGACAGTGAGAGAGGGAATGGATGGGCAGTGAGGAAAGAGGTGGATGGACAGTGAGTGAGGAGGTGAATGGGCACTGATGGAGGAGATGAATGGACAGTAAGGGAGGATGTGGATGGACACTGATGGAGGAGGTGGATGGGCAGTGATGGAGGAGTTGGATCGACAGTGAGGGAGGAGATGAATGAGCAGTGAGGTAGGAGGTGGATGGACAGTGAGGAAGGAGATGAATGGACAGTGAGGGAGGAGGTGGATGGACAGTGAGGGAGGAGGTGGATGGACAGTGAGGGAGGAGGTGAATGGGCAGTGATGGAGGAGATGAATGGACAGTGAGGGAGGAGATGAATGGACAGTGAGGGTGGAGGTGGATGGACAGTGAGGGAGGAGGTGGATGGACAGTGAGGGGGGAGGTGGATGGGCAGTGATGGAGGAGATGAAAGGGCAGTGAGGGAGGAGGTGGATGGATAGTGGGGGAGGAGGTGGATGGTCTGTGATGGAGGAGGTGGATGGGCAGTGATGGAGAAGGCGGATGAACAGTGATGGAGGAGGTGAATGGGCAGTTAGGGAGCAGGTGGATGGACAGTGAGGGAGGAGGTGGATGGACAGTGATGGAGGAGGTGGATGGGCAGTGATGGAGGAGGTGGATCACAGTGAGGGAGGAGATGAATGGACAGTGAGGGAGGAGATGAAATGGCATTGAGGGAGAAGGTGGATGGACAGTGAGGGAGGAGTTGAATGGACATTGAGGGAGGAGGTGGATGGACAGTGATGGAGGAGGTGTATGGGCACTGATGGAGGGGATGAGTGGACAGTGAGGGAGGAGGTGGATGGGCAGTGATGGAGGAGGTGGATGGACAGTGAGGGATGAGGTGGATGGACAGTGAGGGAAAGGTGAATGGGCAGTGATGGAGTAGATGAATGGACAGTGAGGGAGGAGATGAATGGGCAGTGAGGGAGGAGATGAATGGACAGTGAGGGAGGAGGTGGATAGACAGTGATGGAGGAGATGGATGGGCAGTGATGGAGGAGCTGAATGGATAGTGAGGGAGGAGATCAATGGGCAGTGAGGGAGGAGGTGGATGGACAGTCAGGGAGGAAGTGGATGGACAGTGTTGGAGGAGGTGGATGGACAGTAAAGGAGGAGATGAATGGACAGTGAGAGAGGAGATGGATGGGCAGTGAGGAAAGAGGCGGATGGACAGTGAGTGAGGAGGTGAATGGGCACTGATGGAGGAGATGAACGGACAGTAAGGGAGGAGGTGGATGGACACTGATGGAGGAGGTGGAAGGCAGTGATGGAGGAGTTGGATCGACAGTGAGGGAGGAGATGAATGAGCAGTGAGGTAGGAGCTGGATGGACAGTGAGGAAGGAGATGAATGGACAGTGAGGGAGGAGGTGGATGGACAGTGAGGGAGGAGGTGAATGGACAGTGATGGAGGAGATGAATGGACAGTGAGGGAGGAGATGAATGGGCAGTGAGGGAGGAGATGGATGGGCAGTGAGGGAAGAGGCGGATGGACAGTGAGGGAGGAGGTGAATGGGCACTGATGGAGGAGATGAATGGACAGTGAGGGAGGAGGTGGATTGACAGTGATGGAGGAGGTGGATGGGCAGTGATGGAGGAGGTGGATCACAGTGAGGGTGGAGATGAATGAGCAGTGAGGAAGAAGGAGGATGGACAGTGAGGGAGGAGATGAATGGGCAGTGATGGAGGAGGTGGATGGACAGTGATGGAGGAGATGAATAGGCAGTGAGGAAGAAGGTGGATGGACAGTGAGGGAGGAGATGAATGGACTGTGAGGGAGGAGGTGGATGGACAGTGAGGGAGGAGGTGAATGGGCACTGATGGAGGAGATGAATGGGCAGTGAGGGAGGAGCTGGATGGACAGTGAGGGAGGAGGTGGATGGACAGTGAGGGAGGAGGTGGTTGGACAGTGAGAGAGGAGGTGAATGGGCAGTGATGCAGGAGATGAATGGACAGTGAGGGAGGAGGTGGATGGACAGTGAGGGAGGAGGTGGATGGACAGTGAGGGAGGAGGTGGATGGGCAGTGATGGAGGAGATGAATGGACAGTGAGGGAGGAGATGAATGGGCCATGAGGGAGGAGATGGATGGGCAGTGAGGGAAGAGGCGGATGGACAGTGAGGGAGGAGGTGAATGGGCACTGAAGGAGGAGATGAATGGACAGTGAGGGAGGAGGTGGATTGACAGTGATGGAGGAGGTGGATGGGCAGTGATGGAGGAGGTGGATCACAGTGAGGGTGGAGATGAATGAGCAGTGAGGAAGGAGGAGGATGGACAGTGAGGGAGGAGATGAATGGGCAGTGATGCAGGAGGTGGATGGACAGTGATGGAGGAGATGAATAGGCAGTGAGGAAGAAGGTGGATGGACAGTGAGGGAGGAGATGAATGGACTGTGAGGGAGGAGGTGGATTGACAGTGAGGGAAGAGGTGAATGGGCACTGATGGAGGAGATGAATGGGCAGTGAGGGAGGAGCTGGATGGACAGTGAGGGAGGAGGTGGATGGACAGTGAGGGAGGAGGTGGATGGACAGTGAGAGAGGAGGTGAATGGGCAGTGATGCAGGAGATGAATGGACAGTGAGGGTGGAGGTGGATGGACAGTGAGGGAGGAGGTGGATGGACAGTGAGGGAGGAGGTGGATGGGCAGTGATGGAGGAGATGAAAGGGCAGTGAGGGAGGAGGTGGATGGATAGTGGGGGAGGAGGTGGATGGTCTGTGATGGAGGAGGTGGATGGGCAGTGATGGAGAAGGCGGATGAACAGTGATGGCGGAGGTGAATGGGCAGTTAGGGAGCAGGTGGATGGACAGTGAGGGAGGAGGTGGATGGACAGTGATGGAGGAGGTGGATGGGCAGTGATGGAGGAGGTGGATCACAGTGTGGGAGGAGATGAATGGACAGTGAGGGAGGAGATGAAATGGCATTGAGGGAGAAGGTGGATGGACAGTGAGGGAGGAGTTGAATGGACATTGAGGGAGGAGGTGGATGGACAGTGATGGAGGAGGTGTATGGGCACTGATGGAGGGGATGAGTGGACAGTGAGGGAGGAGGTGGATGGGCAGTGATGGAGGAGGTGGATGGACAGTGAGGGATGAGGTGGATGGACAGTGAGGGAAAGGTGAATGGGCAGTGATGGAGTAGATGAATGGACAGTGAGGGAGGAGATGAATGGGCAGTGAGGGAGGAGATGAATGGACAGTGAGGGAGGAGGTGGATAGACAGTGATGGAGGAGATGGATGGGCAGTGATGGAGGAGCTGAATGGATAGTGAGGGAGGAGATCAATGGGCAGTGAGGGAGGAGGTGGATGGACAGTCAGGGAGGAAGTGGATGGACAGTGTTGGAGGAGGTGGATGGACAGTAAAGGAGGAGATGAATGGACAGTGAGAGAGGAGATGGATGGGCAGTGAGGAAAGAGGCGGATGGACAGTGAGTGAGGAGGTGAATGGGCACTGATGGAGGAGATGAACGGACAGTAAGGGAGGAGCTGGATTGACACTGATGGAGGAGGTGGAAGGCAGTGATGGAGGAGTTGGATCGACAGTGAGGGAGGAGATGAATGAGCAGTGAGGTAGGAGCTGGATGGACAGTGAGGAAGGAGATGAATGGACAGTGAGGGAGGAGGTGGATGGACAGTGAGGGAGGAGGTGGATGGACAGTGAGGGAGGAGATGAATGGACAGTGAGGGAGGAGGTGGATGGACAGTGAGGGAGGAGGTGAATGGACAGTGATGGAGGAGATGAATGGACAGTGAGGGAGGAGATGAATGGGCAGTGAGGGAGGAGATGGATGGGCAGTGAGGGAAGAGGCGGATGGACAGTGA
Organism: Mobula birostris; assembly: GCF_030028105.1. NCBI lineage: Eukaryota > Metazoa > Chordata > Chondrichthyes > Myliobatiformes > Myliobatidae > Mobula > Mobula birostris. Next base: position 5,590 of record NW_027275241.1, read on the forward strand.
GGGAGGAGGTGAATGGGCACTGATGGAGGAGATGAATGGACAGTGAGGGAGGAGGTGGATTGACAGTGATGGAGGAGGTGGATGGGCAGTGATGGAGGAGGTGGATCACAGTGAGGGTGGAGATGAATGAGCAGTGAGGAAGAAGGAGGATGGACAGTGAGGGAGGAGATGAATGGGCAGTGATGGAGGAGGTGGATGGACAGTGATGGAGGAGATGAATAGGCAGTGAGGAAGAAGGTGGATGGACAGTGAGGGAGGAGATGAATGGACTGTGAGGGAGGAGGTGGATGGACAGTGAGGGAGGAGGTGAATGGGCACTGATGGAGGAGATGAATGGGCAGTGAGGGAGGAGCTGGATGGACAGTGAGGGAGGAGGTGGATGGACAGTGAGAGAGGAGGTGAATGGGCAGTGATGCAGGAGGTGGATGGACAGTGAGGGAGGAGGTGGATGGACAGTGAGGGAGGAGGTGGATGGGCAGTGATGGAGGAGATGAATGGACAGTGAGGGAGGAGATGAATGGGCCATGAGGGAGGAGATGAATGGGCAGTGAGGGAAGAGGCGGATGGACAGTGAGGGAGGAAGTGAATGGGCACTGAAGGAGGAGATGAATGGACAGTGAGGGAGGAGGTGGATTGACAGTGATGGAGGAGGTGGATGGGCAGTGATGGAGGAGGTGGATCACAGTGAGGGTGGAGATGAATGAGCAGTGAGGAAGGAGGAGGATGGACAGTGAGGGAGGAGATGAATGGGCAGTGATGCAGGAGGTGGATGGACAGTGATGGAGGAGATGAATAGGCAGTGAGGAAGAAGGTGGATGGACAGTGAGGGAGGAGATGAATGGACTGTGAGGGAGGAGGTGGATTGACAGTGAGGGAAGAGGTGAATGGGCACTGATGGAGGAGATGAATGGGCAGTGATGGAGGAGCTGGATGGACAGTGAGGGAGGAGGTGGATGGACAGTGAGGGAGGAGGTGGATGGACAGTGAGAGAGGAGGTGAATGGGCAGTGATGCAGGAGATGAATGGACAGTGAGGGTGGAGGTGGATGGACAGTGAGGGAGGAGGTGGATGGACAGTGAGGGAGGAGGTGGATGGGCAGTGATGGAGGAGATGAAAGGGCAGTGAGGGAGGAGGTGGATGGATAGTGGGGGAGGAGGTGGATGGTCTGTGATGGAGGAGGTGGATGGGCAGTGATGGAGAAGGCGGATGAACAGTGATGGCGGAGGTGAATGGGCAGTTAGGGAGCAGGTGGATGGACAGTGAGGGAGGAGGTGGATGGACAGTGATGGAGGAGGTGGATGGGCAGTGATGGAGGAGGTGGATCACAGTGAGGGAGGAGATGAATGGACAGTGAGGGAGGAGATGAAATGGCATTGAGGGAGAAGGTGGATGGACAGTGAGGGAGGAGTTGAATGGACATTGAGGGAGGAGGTGGATGGACAGTGATGGAGGAGGTGTATGGGCACTGATGGAGGGGATGAGTGGACAGTGAGGGAGGAGGTGGATGGGCAGTGATGGAGGAGGTGGATGGACAGTGAGGGATGAGGTGGATGGACAGTGAGGGAAAGGTGAATGGGCAGTGATGGAGTAGATGAATGGACAGTGAGGGAGGAGATGAATGGGCAGTGAGGGAGGAGATGAATGGACAGTGAGGGAGGAGGTGGATAGACAGTGATGGAGGAGATGGATGGGCAGTGATGGAGGAGCTGAATGGATAGTGAGGGAGGAGATCAATGGGCAGTGAGGGAGGAGGTGGATGGACAGTCAGGGAGGAAGTGGATGGACAGTGTTGGAGGAGGTGGATGGACAGTAAAGGAGGAGATGAATGGACAGTGAGAGAGGAGATGGATGGGCAGTGAGGAAAGAGGCGGATGGACAGTGAGTGAGGAGGTGAATAGGCACTGATGGAGGAGATGAACGGACAGTAAGGGAGGAGGTGGATGGACACTGATGGAGGAGGTGGAAGGCAGTGATGGAGGAGTTTGATCGACAGTGAGGGAGGAGATGAATGAGCAGTGAGGTAGGAGCTGGATGGACAGTGAGGAAGGAGATGAATGGACAGTGAGGGAGGAGGTGGATGGACAGTGAGGGAGGAGGTGGATGGACAGTGAGGGAGGAGATGAATGGACAGTGAGGGAGGAGGTGGATGGACAGTGACGGAGGAGGTGAATGGACAGTGATGGAGGAGATGGATGGGCAGTGAGGGAAGAGGCGGATGGACAGTGAGGGAGGAGGTGAATGGGCACTGATGGAGGAGATGAATGGACAGTGAGGGAGGAGGTGGATTGACAGTGATGGAGGAGGTGGATGGGCAGTGATGGAGGAGGTGGATCACAGTGAGGGTGGAGATGAATGAGCAGTGAGGAAGAACGAGGATGGACAGTGAGGGAGGAGATGAATGGGCAGTGATGGAGGAGGTGGATGGACAGTGATGGAGGAGATGAATAGGCAGTGAGGAAGAAGGTGGATGGACAGTGAGGGAGGAGATGAATGGACTGTGAGGGAGGAGGTGGATGGACAGTGAGGGAGGAGGTGAATGGGCACTGATGGAGGATATGAATGGGCAGTGAGGGAGGAGCTGGATGGACAGTGAGGGAGGAGGTGGACGGACAGTGAGGGAGGAGGTGGTTGGACAGTGAGAGAGGAGGTGAATGGGCAGTGATGCAGGAGATGAATGGACAGTGAGGGAGGAGGTGGATGGACAGTGAGGGAGGAGGTGGATGGACAGTTAGGGAGGAGGTGGATGGGCAGTGATGGAGGAGATGAAAGGGCAGTGAGGGAAGAGGTGGATGGATAGTGGGGGAGGAGGTGGATGGACTGTGATGGAGGAGGTCGATGGGCAGTGATGGAGAAGGTGCATGAACAGTGATGGAGGCGGTGAATGGGCAGTTAGGGAGCAGGTGGATGGACAGTGAGGGAGGAGGTGGATGGACAGTGATGGAGGAGGTGGATGGGCAGTGATGGAGGAGGTGGATGGACAGTGAGGGATGAGGTGGATGGACAGTGAGGGAAAGGTGAATGGGCAGTGATGGAGTAGATGAATGGACCGTGAGGGAGGAGATGAATGGGCAGTGAGGGAGGAGATGAATGGACAGTGAGGGAGGAGGTGGATAGACAGTGATGGAGGAGATGGATGGGCAGTGATAGAGGAGCTGAATGGATAGTGAGGGAGGAGATCAATGGGCAGTGAGGGAGGAGGTGGATGGACAGTCAGGGAGGAGGTGGATGGACAGTGTTGGAGGAGGTGGATGGACAGTAAAGGAGGAGATGAATGGACAGTGAGAGAGGAGATGGATGGGCAGTGAGGAAAGAGGCGGATGGACAGTGAGTGAGGAGGTGAATGGGCACTGATGGAGGAGATGAACGGACAGTAAGGGAGGAGGTGGATGGACACTGATGGAGGAGGTGGAAGGCAGTGATGGAGGAGTTGGATCGACAGTGAGGGAGGAGATGAATGAGCAGTGAGGTAGGAGGTGGATAGACAGTGAGGAAGGAGATGAATGGACAGTGAGGGAGGAGGTGGATGGACAGTGAGGGAGGAGGTGGATGGACAGTGAGGGAGGAGGTGAATGGACAGTGATGGAGGAGATGAATGGACAGTGAGGGAGGAGATGAATGGGCAGTGAGGGAGGAGATGGATGGGCAGTGAGGGAAGAGGCGGATGGACAGTGAGGGAGGAGGTGAATCGGCACTGATGGAGGAGATGAATGGACAGTGAGGGAGGAGGTGGATGGACAGTGAGGGAGGAGTTGAATGGACATTGAGGGAGGAGGTGGATGGACAGTGATGGAGGAGGTGTATGGGCACTGATGGAGGGGATGAGTGGACAGTGAGGGAGGAGGTGGATGGGCAGTGATGGAGGAGGTGGATGGACAGTGAGGGATGAGGTGGATGGACAGTGAGGGAAAGGTGAATGGGCAGTGATGGAGTAGATGAATGGACAGTGAGGGAGGAGATGAATGGGCAGTGAGGGAGGAGATGAATGGACAGTGAGGGAGGAGGTGGATAGACAGTGATGGAGGAGATGGATGGGCAGTGATGGAGGAGCTGAATGGATAGTGAGGGAGGAGATCAATGGGCAGTGAGGGAGGAGGTGGATGGACAGTCAGGGAGGAAGTGGATGGACAGTGTTGGAGGAGGTGGATGGACAGTAAAGGAGGAGATGAATGGACAGTGAGAGAGGAGATGGATGGGCAGTGAGGAAAGAGGCGGATGGACAGTGAGTGAGGAGGTGAATGGGCACTGATGGAGGAGATGAACGGACAGTAAGGGAGGAGGTGGATGGACACTGATGGAGGAGGTGGAAGGCAGTGATGGAGGAGTTTGATCGACAGTGAGGGAGGAGATGAATGAGCAGTGAGGTAGGAGCTGGATGGACAGTGAGGAAGGAGATGAATGGACAGTGAGGGAGGAGGTGGATGGACAGTGAGGGAGGAGGTGGATGGACAGTGAGGGAGGAGATGAATGGACAGTGAGGGAGGAGGTGGATGGACAGTGACGGAGGAGGTGAATGGACAGTGATGGAGGAGATGGATGGGCAGTGAGGGAAGAGGCGGATGGACAGTGAGGGAGGAGGTGAATGGGCACTGATGGAGGAGATGAATGGACAGTGAGGGAGGAGGTGGATTGACAGTGATGGAGGAGGTGGATGGGCAGTGATGGAGGAGGTGGATCACAGTGAGGGTGGAGATGAATGAGCAGTGAGGAAGAACGAGGATGGACAGTGAGGGAGGAGATGAATGGGCAGTGATGGAGGAGGTGGATGGACAGTGATGGAGGAGATGAATAGGCAGTGAGGAAGAAGGTGGATGGACAGTGAGGGAGGAGATGAATGGACTGTGAGGGAGGAGGTGGATGGACAGTGAGGGAGGAGGTGAATGGGCACTGATGGAGGATATGAATGGGCAGTGAGGGAGGAGCTGGATGGACAGTGAGGGAGGAGGTGGACGGACAGTGAAGGAGGAGGTGGTTGGACAGTGAGAGAGGAGGTGAATGGGCAGTGATGCAGGAGATGAATGGACAGTGAGGGAGGAGGTGGATGGACAGTGAGGGAGGAGGTGGATGGACAGTGAGGGAGGAGGTGGATGGGCAGTGATGGAGGAGATGAAAGGGCAGTGAGGGAAGAGGTGGATGGATAGTGGGGGAGGAGGTGGATGGACTGTGATGGAGGAGGTGGATGGGCAGTGATGGAGAAGGTGCATGAACAGTGATGGAGGCGGTGAATGGGCAGTTAGGGAGCAGGTGGATGGACAGTGAGGGAGGAGGTGGATGGACAGTGATGGAGGAGGTGGATGGGCAGTGATGGAGGAGGTGGATGGACAGTGAGGGAGGAGATCAATGGGCAGTGAGGGAGGAGGTGGATAGACAGTGATGGAGGAGATGGATGGGCAGTGATAGAGGAGCTGAATGGATAGTGAGGGAGGAGATCAATGGGCAGTGAGGGAGGAGGTGGATGGACAGTCAGGGAGGAGGTGGATGGACAGTGTTGGAGGAGGTGGATGGACAGTAAAGGAGGAGATGAATGGACAGTGAGAGAGGAGATGGATGGGCAGTGAGGAAAGAGGCGGATGGACAGTGAGTGAGGAGGTGAATGGGCACTGATGGAGGAGATGAACGGACAGTAAGGGAGGAGGTGGATGGACACTGATGGAGGAGGTGGAAGGCAGTGATGGAGGAGTTGGATCGACAGTGAGGGAGGAGATGAATGAGCAGTGAGGTAGGAGGTGGATAGACAGTGAGGAAGGAGATGAATGGACAGTGAGGGAGGAGGTGGATGGACAGTGAGGGAGGAGGTGGATGGACAGTGAGGGAGGAGGTGAATGGACAGTGATGGAGGAGATGAATGGACAGTGAGGGAGGAGATGAATGGGCAGTGAGGGAGGAGATGGATGGGCAGTGAGGGAAGAGGCGGATGGACAGTGAGGGAGGAGGTGAATGGGCACTGATGGAGGAGATGAATGGACAGTGAGGGAGGAGGTGGATGGACAGTGAGGGAGGAGTTGAATGGACATTGAGGGAGGAGGTGGATGGACAGTGATGGAGGAGGTATATGGGCACTGATGGAGGGGATGAGTGGACAGTGAGGGAGGAGGTGGATGGGCAGTGATGGAGGAGGTGGATGGACAGTGAGGGATGAGGTGGATGGACAGTGAGGGAAAGGTGAATGGGCAGTGATGGAGTAGATGAATGGACAGTGAGGGAGGAGATGAATGGGCAGTGAGGGAGGAGATGAATGGACAGTGAGGGAGGAGGTGGATAGACAGTGATGGAGGAGATGGATGGGCAGTGATGGAGGAGCTGAATGGATAGTGAGGGAGGAGATCAATGGGCAGTGAGGGAGGAGGTGGATGGACAGTCAGGGAGGAAGTGGATGGACAGTGTTGGAGGAGGTGGATGGACAGTAAAGGAGGAGATGAATGGACAGTGAGAGAGGAGATGGATGGGCAGTGAGGAAAGAGGCGGATGGACAGTGAGTGAGGAGGTGAATGGGCACTGATGGAGGAGATGAACGGACAGTAAGGGAGGAGGTGGATGGACACTGATGGAGGAGGTGGAAGGCAGTGATGGAGGAGTTTGATCGACAGTGAGGGAGGAGATGAATGAGCAGTGAGGTAGGAGCTGGATGGACAGTGAGGAAGGAGATGAATGGACAGTGAGGGAGGAGGTGGATGGACAGTGAGGGAGGAGGTGGATGGACAGTGAGGGAGGAGATGAATGGACAGTGAGGGAGGAGGTGGATGGACAGTGACGGAGGAGGTGAATGGACAGTGATGGAGGAGATGGATGGGCAGTGAGGGAAGAGGCGGATGGACAGTGAGGGAGGAGGTGAATGGGCACTGATGGAGGAGATCAATGGACAGTGAGGGAGGAGGTGGATTGACAGTGATGGAGGAGGTGGATGGGCAGTGATGGAGGAGGTGGATCACAGTGAGGGTGGAGATGAATGAGCAGTGAGGAAGAACGAGGATGGACAGTGAGGGAGGAGATGAATGGGCAGTGATGGAGGAGGTGGATGGACAGTGATGGAGGAGATGAATAGGCAGTGAGGAAGAAGGTGGATGGACAGTGAGGGAGGAGATGAATGGACTGTGAGGGAGGAGGTGGATGGACAGTGAGGGAGGAGGTGAATGGGCACTGATGGAGGATATGAATGGGCAGTGAGGGAGGAGCTGGATGGACAGTGAGGGAGGAGGTGGACGGACAGTGAGGGAGGAGGTGGTTGGACAGTGAGAGAGGAGGTGAATGGGCAGTGATGCAGCAGATGAATGGACAGTGAGGGAGGAGGTGGATGGACAGTGAGGGAGGAGGTGGATGGACAGTGAGGGAGGAGGTGGATGGGCAGTGATGGAGGAGATGAAAGGGCAGTGAGGGAAGAGGTGGATGGATAGTGGGGGAGGAGGTGGATGGACTGTGATGGAGGAGGTGGATGGGCAGTGATGGAGAAGGTGCATGAACAGTGATGGAGGCGGTGAATGGGCAGTTAGGGAGCAGGTGGATGGACAGTGAGGGAGGAGGTGGATGGACAGTGATGGAGGAGGTGGATGGGCAGTGATGGAGGAGGTGGATGGACAGTGAGGGATGAGGTGGATGGACAGTGAGGGAAAGGTGAATGGGCAGTGATGGAGTAGATGAATGGACCGTGAGGGAGGAGATGAATGGGCAGTGAGGGAGGAGATGAATGGACAGTGAGGGAGGAGGTGGATAGACAGTGATGGAGGAGATGGATGGGCAGTGATAGAGGAGCTGAATGGATAGTGAGGGAGGAGATCAATGGGCAGTGAGGGAGGAGGTGGATGGACAGTCAGGGAGGAGGTGGATGGACAGTGTTGGAGGAGGTGGATGGACAGTAAAGGAGGAGATGAATGGACAGTGAGAGAGGAGATGGATGGGCAGTGAGGAAAGAGGCGGATGGACAGTGAGTGAGGAGGTGAATGGGCACTGATGGAGGAGATGAACGGACAGTAAGGGAGGAGGTGGATGGACACTGATGGAGGAGGTGGAAGGCAGTGATGGAGGAGTTGGATCGACAGTGAGGGAGGAGATGAATGAGCAGTGAGGTAGGAGGTGGATAGACAGTGAGGAAGGAGATGAATGGACAGTGAGGGAGGAGGTGGATGGACAGTGAGGGAGGAGGTGGATGGACAGTGAGGGAGGAGGTGAATGGACAGTGATGGAGGAGATGAATGGACAGTGAGGGAGGAGATGAATGGGCAGTGAGGGAGGAGATGGATGAGCAGTGAGGGAAGAGGCGGATGGACAGTGAGGGAGGAGGTGAATGGGCACTGATGGAGGAGATGAATGGACAGTGAGGGAGGAGGTGGATTGACAGTGATGGAGGAGGTGGATGGGCAGTGATGGAGGAGGTGGATCACAGTGAGGGTGGAGATGAATGAGCAGTGAGGAAGAAGGAGGATGGACAGTGAGGGAGGAGATGAATGGGCAGTGATGGAGGAGGTGGATGGACAGTGATGGAGGAGTTGAATAGGCAGTGAGGAAGAAGGTGGATGGACAGTGAGGGAGGAGATGAATGGACTGTGAGGGAGGAGGTGGATGGTACAGTGAGGGAGGTGGTGAATGGGCACTGATGGAGGAGATGAATGGGCAGTGAGGGAGGAGCTGGATGGACAGTGAGGGAAGAGGCGGATGGACAGTGGGGGAGGAGGTGAATGGGCACTGAAGGAGGAGATGAATGGACAGTGAGGGAGGAGGTGGATTGACAGTGATGGAGGAGGTGGATGGGCAGTGATGGAGGAGGTGGATCACAGTGAGGGTGGAGATGAATCAGCAGTGAGGAAGGAGGAGGATGGACAGTGAGGGAGGAGATGAATGGGCAGTGATGCAGGAGGTGGATGGACAGTGATGGAGGAGATGAATAGGCAGTGAGGAAGAAGGTGGATGGACAGTGAGGGAGGAGATGAATGGACTGTGAGGGAGGAGGTGGATTGACAGTGAGGGAAGAGGTGAATGGGCACTGATGGAGGAGATGAATGGGCAGTGAGGGAGCAGCTGGATGGACAGTGAGGGAGGAGGTGGATGGACAGTGAGGGAGGAGGTGGATGGACAGTGAGAGAGGAGGTGAATGGGCAGTGATGCAGGAGATGAATGGACAGTGAGGGTGGAGGTGGATGGACAGTGAGGGAGGAGGTGGATGGACAGTGAGGGAGGAGGTGGATGGGCAGTGATGGAGGAGATGAAAGGGCAGTGAGGGAGGAGGTGGATGGATAGTGGGGGAGGAGGTGGATGGTCTGTGATGGAGGAGGTGGATGGGCAGTGATGGAGAAGGCGGATGAACAGTGATGGAGGAGGTGAATGGGCAGTTAGGGAGCAGGTGGATGGACAGTGAGGGAGGAGGTGGATGGACAGTGATGGAGGAGGTGGATGGGCAGTGATGGAGGAGGTGGATCACAGTGAGGGAGGAGATGAATGGACAGTGAGGGAGGAGATGAAATGGCATTGAGGGAGAAGGTGGATGGACAGTGAGGGAGGAGTTGAATGGACATTGAGGGAGGAGGTGGATGGACAGTGATGGAGGAGGTGTATGGGCACTGATGGAGGGGATGAGTGGACAGTGAGGGAGGAGGTGGATGGGCAGTGATGGAGGAGGTGGATGGACAGTGAGGGATGAGGTGGATGGACAGTGAGGGAAAGGTGAATGGGCAGTGATGGAGTAGATGAATGGACAGTGAGGGAGGAGATGAATGGGCAGTGAGGGAGGAGATGAATGGACAGTGAGGGAGGAGGTGGATAGACAGTGATGGAGGAGATGGATGGGCAGTGATGGAGGAGCTGAATGGATAGTGAGGGAGGAGATCAATGGGCAGTGAGGGAGGAGGTGGATGGACAGTCAGGGAGGAAGTGGATGGACAGTGTTGGTGGAGGTGGATGGACAGTAAAGGAGGAGATGAATGGACAGTGAGAGAGGAGATGGATGGGCAGTGCGGAAAGAGGCGGATGGACAGTGAGTGAGGAGGTGAATGGGCACTGATGGAGGAGATGAACGGACAGTAAGGGAGGAGGTGGATGGACACTGATGGAGGAGGTGGAAGGCAGTGATGGAGGAGTTGGATCGACAGTGAGGGAGGAGATGAATGAGCAGTGAGGTAGGAGCTGGATGGACAGTGAGGAAGGAGATGAATGGACAGTGAGGGAGGAGGTGGATGGACAGTGAGGGAGGAGGTGGATGGACAGTGAGGGAGGAGGTGGATGGGCAGTGATGGAGGAGATGAATGGACAGTGAGGGAGGAGATGAATGGGCCATGAGGGAGGAGATGGATGGGCAGTGAGGGAAGAGGCGGATGGACAGTGAGGGAGGAGGTGAATGGGCACTGAAGGAGGAGATGAATGGACAGTGAGGGAGGAGGTGGATTGACAGTGATGGAGGAGGTGGATGGGCAGTGATGGAGGAGGTGGATCACAGTGAGGGTGGAGATGAATGAGCAGTGAGGAAGGAGGAGGATGGACAGTGAGGGAGGAGATGAATGGGCAGTGATGCAGGAGGTGGATGGACAGTGATGGAGGAGATGAATAGGCAGTGAGGAAGAAGGTGGATGGACAGTGAGGGAGGAGATGAATGGACTGTGAGGGAGGAGGTGGATTGACAGTGAGGGAAGAGGTGAATGGGCACTGATGGAGGAGATGAATGGGCAGTGATGCAGGAGATGAATGGACAGTGAGGGTGGAGGTGGATGGACAGTGAGGGAGGAGGTGGATGGACAGTGAGGGAGGAGGTGGATGGGCAGTGATGGAGGAGATGAAAGGGCAGTGAGGGAGGAGCTGGATGGATAGTGGGGGAGGAGGTGGATGGTCTGTGATGGAGGAGGTGGATGGGCAGTGATGGAGAAGGCGGATGAACAGTGATGGAGGAGGTGAATGGGCAGTTAGGGAGCAGGTGGATGGACAGTGAGGGAGGAGGTGGATGGACAGTGATGGAGGAGGTGGATGGGCAGTGATGGAGGAGGTGGATCACAGTGAGGGAGGAGATGAATGGACAGTGAGGGAGGAGATGAAATGGCATTGAGGGAGAAGGTGGGTGGACAGTGAGGGAGGAGTTGAATGGACATTGAGGGAGGAGGTGGATGGACAGTGATGGAGGAGGTGTATGGGCACTGATGGAGGGGATGAGTGGACAGTGAGGGAGGAGGTGGATGGGCAGTGATGGAGGAGGTGGATGGACAGTGAGGGATGAGGTGGATGGACAGTGAGGGAAAGGTGAATGGGCAGTGATGGAGTAGATGAATGGACAGTGAGGGAGGAGATGAATGGGCAGTGAGGGAGGAGATGAATGGACAGTGAGGGAGGAGGTGGATAGACAGTGATGGAGGAGATGGATGGGCAGTGATGGAGGAGCTGAATGGATAGTGAGGGAGGAGATCAATGGGCAGTGAGGGAGGAGGTGGATGGACAGTCAGGGAGGAAGTGGATGGACAGTGTTGGAGGAGGTGGATGGACAGTAAAGGAGGAGATGAATGGACAGTGAGAGAGGAGATGGATGGGCAGTGAGGAAAGAGGCGGATGGACAGTGAGTGAGGAGGTGAATGGGCACTGATGGAGGAGATGAACGGACAGTAAGGGAGGAGGTGGATGGACACTGATGGAGGAGGTGGAAGGCAGTGATGGAGGAGTTGGATCGACAGTGAGGGAGGAGATGAATGAGCAGTGAGGTAGGAGCTGGATGGACAGTGAGGAAGGAGATGAATGGACAGTGAGGGAGGAGGTGGATGGACAGTGAGGGAGGAGGTGAATGGACAGTGATGGAGGAGATGAATGGACAGTGAGGGAGGAGATGAATGGGCAGTGAGGGAGGAGATGGATGGGCAGTGAGGGAAGAGGCGGATGGACACTGAGGGAGGAGGTGAATGGGCACTGATGGAGGAGATGAATGGACAGTGAGGGAGGAGGTGGATTGACAGTGATGGAGGAGGTGGATGGGCAGTGATGGAGGAGGTGGATCACAGTGAGGGTGGAGATGAATGAGCAGTGAGGAAGAAGGAGGATGGACAGTGAGGGAGGAGATGAATGGGCAGTGATGGAGGAGGTGGATGGACAGTGATGGAGGAGATGAATAGGCAGTGAGGAAGAAGGTGGATGGACAGTGAGGGAGGAGATGAATGGACTGTGAGGGAGGAGGTGGATGGACAGTGAGGGAGGAGGTGAATGGGCACTGATGGAGGAGATGAATGGGCAGTGAGGGAGGAGCTGGATGGACAGTGAGGGAGGAGGTGGATGGACAGTGAGGGAGGAGGTGGTTGGACAGTGAGAGAGGAGGTGAATGGGCAGTGATGCAGGAGATGAATGGACAGTGAGGGAGGAGGTGGATGGACAGTGAGGGAGGAGGTGGATGGGCAGTGATGGAGGAGATGAACGGACAGTAAGGGAGGAGGTGGATGGACACTGATGGAGGAGGTGGAAGGCAGTGATGGAGGAGTTGGATCGACAGTGAGGGAGGAGATGAATGAGCAGTGAGGTAGGAGCTGGATGGACAGTGAGGAAGGAGATGAATGGACAGTGAGGGAGGAGGTGGATGGACAGTGAGGGAGGAGGTGGATGGACAGTGAGGGAGGAGGTGGATGGGCAGTGATGGAGGAGATGAATGGACAGTGAGGGAGGAGATGAATGGGCCATGAGGGAGGAGATGGGTGGGCAGTGAGGGAAGAGGCGGATGGACAGTGAGGGAGGAGGTGAATGGGCACTGAAGGAGGAGATGAATGGACAGTGAGGGAGGAGGTGGATTGACAGTGATGGAGGAGGTGGATGGGCAGTGATGGAGGAGGTGGATCACAGTGAGGGTGGAGATGAATGAGCAGTGAGGAAGGAGTAGGATGGACAGTGAGGGAGGAGATGAATGGGCAGTGATGCAGGAGGTGGATGGACAGTGATGGAGGAGATGAATAGGCAGTGAGGAAGAAGGTGGATGGACAGTGAGGGAGGAGATGAATGGACTGTGAGGGAGGAGGTGGATTGACAGTGAGGGAAGAGGTGAATGGGCACTGATGGAGGAGATGAATGGGCAGTGATGCAGGAGATGAATGGACAGTGAGGGTGGAGGTGGATGGACAGTGAGGGAGGAGGTGGATGGACAGTGAGGAAGGAGGTGGATGGGCAGTGATGGAGGAGATGAAAGGGCAGTGAGGGAGGAGGTGGATGGATAGTGGGGGAGGAGGTGGATGGTCTGTGATGGAGGAGGTGGATGTGCAGTGATGGAGAAGGCGGATGAACAGTGATGGAGGAGGTGAATGGGCAGTTAGGGAGCAGGTGGATTGACAGTGAGGGAGGAGGTGGATTGACAGTGATGGAGGAGGTGGATGGGCAGTGATGGAGGAGGTGGATCACAGTGAGGGAGGAGATGAATGGACAGTGAGGGAGGAGATGAAATGGCATTGAGGGAGAAGGTGGGTGGACAGTGAGGGAGGAGTTGAATGGACATTGAGGGAGGAGGTGGATGGACAGTGATGGAGGAGGTGTATGGGCACTGATGGAGGGGATGAGTGGACAGTGAGGGAGGAGGTGGATGGGCAGTGATGGAGGAGGTGGATGGACAGTGAGGGATGAGATGGATGGACAGTGAGGGAAAGGTGAATGGGCAGTGATGGAGTAGATGAATGGACAGTGAGGGAGGAGGTGGATAGACAGTGATGGAGGAGATGGATGGGCAGTGATGGAGGAGCTGAATGGATAGTGAGGGAGGAGATCAATGGGCAGTGAGGGAGGAGGTGGATGGACAGTCAGGGAGGAAGTGGATGGACAGTGTTGGAGGAGGTGGATGGACAGTAAAGGAGGAGATGAATGGACAGTGAGAGAGGAGATGGATGGGCAGTGAGGAAAGAGGCGGATGGACAGTGAGTGAGGAGGTGAATGGGCACTGATGGAGGAGATGAACGGACAGTAAGGGAGGAGGTGGATGGACACTGATGGAGGAGGTGGAAGGCAGTGATGGAGGAGTTGGATCGACAGTGAGGGAGGAGATGAATGAGCAGTGAGGTAGGAGCTGGATGGACAGTGAGGAAGGAGATGAATGGACAGTGAGGGAGGAGGTGGATGGACAGTGAGGGAGGAGGTGAATGGACAGTGATGGAGGAGATGAATGGACAGTGAGGGAGGAGATGAATGGGCAGTGAGGGAGGAGATGGATGGGCAGTGAGGGAAGAGGCGGATGGACACTGAGGGAGGAGGTGAATGGGCACTGATGGAGGAGATGAATGGACAGTGAGGGAGGAGGTGGATTGACAGTGATGGAGGAGGTGGATGGGCAGTGATGGAGGAGGTGGATCACAGTGAGGGTGGAGATGAATGAGCAGTGAGGAAGAAGGAGGATGGACAGTGAGGGAGGAGATGAATGGGCAGTGATGGAGGAGGTGGATGGACAGTGATGGAGGAGATGAATAGGCAGTGAGGAAGAAGGTGGATGGACAGTGAGGGAGGAGATGAATGGACTGTGAGGGAGGAGGTGGATGGACAGTGAGGGAGGAGGTGAATGGGCACTGATGGAGGAGATGAATGGGCAGTGAGGGAGGAGCTGGATGGACAGTGAGGGAGGAGGTGGATGGACAGTGAAGGAGGAGGTGGTTGGACAGTGAGAGAGGAGGTGAATGGGCAGTGATGCAGGAGATGAATGGACAGTGAGGGAGGAGGTGGATGGACAGTGAGGGAGGAGGTGGATGGACAGTGAGGGAGGAGGTGGATGGGCAGTGATGGAGGAGATGAAAGGGCAGTGAGGGAAGAGGTGGATGGATAGTGGGGGAGGAGGTGGATGGACTGTGATGGAGGAGGTGGATGGGCAGTGATGGAGAAGGTGCATGAACAGTGATGGAGGCGGTGAATGGGCAGTTAGGGAGCAGGTGGATGGACAGTGAGGGAGGAGGTGGATGGACAGTGATGGAGGAGGTGGATGGGCAGTGATGGAGCAGGTGGATGGACAGTGAGGGATGAGGTGGATGGACAGTGAGGGAAAGGTGAATGGGCAGTGATGGAGTAGATGAATGGACCGTGAGGGAGGAGATGAATGGGCAGTGAGGGAGGAGATGAATGGACTGTGAGGGAGGAGGTGGATAGACAGTGATGGAGGAGATGGATGGGCAGTGATGGAGGAGCTGAATGGATAGTGAGGGAGGAGATCAATGGGCAGTGAGGGAGGAGGTGGATGGACAGTCAGGGAGGAGGTGGATGGACAGTGTTGGAGGAGGTGGATGGACAGTAAAGGAGGAGATGAATGGACAGTGAGAGAGGAGATGGATGGGCAGTGAGGAAAGAGGCGGATGGACAGTGAGTGAGGAGGTGAATGGGCACTGATGGAGGAGATGAACGGACAGTAAGGGAGGAGGTGGATGGACACTGATGGAGGAGGTGGAAGGCAGTGATGGAGGAGTTGGATCGACAGTGAGGGAGGAGATGAATGAGCAGTGAGGTAGGAGGTGGATAGACAGTGAGGAAGGAGATGAATGGACAGTGAGGGAGGAGGTGGATGGACAGTGAGGGAGGAGGTGGATGGACAGTGAGGGAGGAGGTGGATGGACAGTGATGGAGGAGGTGGATGGGCAGTGATGGAGGAGGTGGATGGACAGTGAGGGATGAGGTGGATGGACAGTGAGGGAAAGGTGAATGGGCAGTGATGGAGTAGATGAATGGACCGTGAGGGAGGAGATGAATGGGCAGTGAGGGAGGAGATGAATGGACAGTGAGGGAGGAGGTGGATAGACAGTGATGGAGGAGATGGATGGGCAGTGATAGAGGAGCTGAATGGATAGTGAGGGAGGAGATCAATGGGCAGTGAGGGAGGAGGTGGATGGACAGTCAGGGAGGAGGTGAATGGACAGTGTTGGAGGAGGTGGATGGACAGTAAAGGAGGAGATGAATGGACAGTGAGAGAGGAGATGGATGGGCAGTGAGGAAAGAGGCGGATGGACAGTGAGTGAGGAGGTGAATGGGCACTGATGGAGGAGATGAACGGACAGTAAGGGAGGAGGTGGATGGACACTGATGGAGGAGGTGGAAGGCAGTGATGCAGGAGTTGGATCGACAGTGAGGGAGGAGATGAATGAGCAGTGAGGTAGGAGGTGGATAGACAGTGAGGAAGGAGATGAATGGACAGTGAGGGAGGAGGTGGATGGACAGTGAGGGAGGAGGTGGATGGACAGTGAGGAGGAGGTGAATGGACAGTGATGGAGGAGATGAATGGACAGTGAGGGAGGAGATGAAATGGGCAGTGAGGGAGGAGATGGATGGGCAGTGAGGAGAGGAGGTGGATTGACAGTGATGGAGGAGGTGGATGGGCAGTGATGGAGGAGGTGGATCACAGTGAGGGTGGAGATGAATGAGCAGTGAGGAAGAAGGAGGATGGACAGTGAGGGAGGAGATGAATGGGCAGTGATGGAGGAGGTGGATGGACAGTGATGGAGGAGTTGAATAGGCAGTGAGGAAGAAGGTGGATGGACAGTGAGGGAGGAGATGAATGGACTGTGAGGGAGGAGGTGGATGGTACAGTGAGGGAGGTGGTGAATGGGCACTGATGGAGGAGATGAATGGGCAGTGAGGGAGGAGCTGGATGGACAGTGAGGGAAGAGGCGGATGGACAGTGGGGGAGGAGGTGAATGGGCACTGAAGGAGGAGATGAATGGACAGTGAGGGAGGAGGTGGATTGACAGTGATGGAGGAGGTGGATGGGCAGTGATGGAGGAGGTGGATCACAGTGAGGGTGGAGATGAATCAGCAGTGAGGAAGGAGGAGGATGGACAGTGAGGAGGAGATGAATGGGCAGTGATGCAGGAGGTGGATGGACAGTGATGGAGGAGATGAATAGGCAGTGAGGAAGAAGGTGGATGGACAGTGAGGGAGGAGATGAATGGACTGTGAGGGAGGAGGTGGATTGACAGTGAGGGAAGAGGTGAATGGGCACTGATGGAGGAGATGAATGGGCAGTGAGGGAGGAGCTGGATGGACAGTGAGGGAGGAGGTGGATGGACAGTGAGGGAGGAGGTGGATGGACAGTGAGAGAGGAGGTGAATGGGCAGTGATGCAGGAGATGAATGGACAGTGAGGGTGGAGGTGGATGGACAGTGAGGGAGGAGGTGGATGGACAGTGAGGGAGGAGGTGGATGGGCAGTGATGGAGGAGATGAAAGGGCAGTGAGGGAGGAGGTGGATGGATAGTGGGGGAGGAGGTGGATGGTCTGTGATGGAGGAGGTGGATGGGCAGTGATGGAGAAGGCGGATGAACAGTGATGGAGGAGGTGAATGGGCAGTTAGGGAGCAGGTGGATGGACAGTGAGGGAGGAGTGGATGGACAGTGATGGAGGAGGTGGATGGGCAGTGATGGAGGAGGTGGATCACAGTGAGGGAGGAGATGAATGGACAGTGAGGGAGGAGATGAAATGGCATTGAGGGAGAAGGTGGATGGACAGTGAGGGAGGAGTTGAATGGACATTGAGGGAGGAGGTGGATGGACAGTGATGGAGGAGGTGTATGGGCACTGATGGAGGGGATGAGTGGACAGTGAGGGAGGAGGTGGATGGGCAGTGATGGAGGAGGTGGATGGGACAGTGAGGGATGAGGTGGATGGACAGTGAGGGAAAGGTGAATGGGCAGTGATGGAGTAGATGAATGGACAGTGAGGGAGGAGATGAATGGGCAGTGAGGGAGGAGATGAATGGACAGTGAGGGAGGAGGTGGATAGACAGTGATGGAGGAGATGGATGGGCAGTGATGGAGGAGCTGAATGGATAGTGAGGGAGGAGATCAATGGGCAGTGAGGGAGGAGGTGGATGGACAGTCAGGAGGAAGTGGATGGACAGTGTTGGTGGAGGTGGATGGACAGTAAAGGAGGAGATGAATGGACAGTGAGAGAGGAGATGGATGGGCAGTGAGGAAAGAGGCGGATGGACAGTGAGTGAGGAGGTGAATGGGCACTGATGGAGGAGATGAACGGACAGTAAGGGAGGAGGTGGATGGACACTGATGGAGGAGGTGGAAGGCAGTGATGGAGGAGTTGGATCGACAGTGAGGGAGGAGATGATGAGCAGTGAGGTAGGAGCTGGATGGACAGTGAGGAGGGGAAGGAGATGAATGGACAGTGAGGGAGGAGGTGGATGGACAGTGAGGGGAGGAGGTGGATGGACAGTGAGGGAGGAGGTGGATGGGCAGTGATGGAGGAGATGAATGGACAGTGAGGGAGGAGATGAATGGGCCATGAGGGAGGAGATGGATGGGCAGTGAGGGAAGAGGCGGATGGACAGTGAGGGAGGAGGTGAATGGGCACTGAAGGAGGAGATGAATGGACAGTGAGGGAGGAGGTGGATTGACAGTGATGGAGGAGGTGGATGGGCAGTGATGGAGGAGGTGGATCACAGTGAGGGTGGAGATGAATGAGCAGTGAGGAAGGAGGAGGATGGACAGTGAGGGAGGAGATGAATGGGCAGTGATGCAGGAGGTGGATGGACAGTGATGGAGGAGATGAATAGGCAGTGAGGAAGAAGGTGGATGGACAGTGAGGGAGGAGATGAATGGACTGTGAGGGAGGAGGTGGATTGACAGTGAGGGAAGAGGTGAATGGGCACTGATGGAGGAGATGAATGGGCAGTGATGCAGGACATGAATGGACAGTGAGGGTGGAGGTGGATGGACAGTGAGGGAGGAGGTGGATGGACAGTGAGGGAGGAGGTGGATGGGCAGTGATGGAGGAGATGAAAGGGCAGTGAGGGAGGAGGTGGATGGATAGTGGGGGAGGAGGTGGATGGTCTGTGATGGAGGAGGTGGATGGGCAGTGATGGAGAAGGCGGATGAACAGTGATGGAGGAGGTGAATGGGCAGTTAGGGAGCAGGTGGATGGACAGTGAGGGAGGAGGTGGATGGACAGTGATGGAGGAGGTGGATGGGCAGTGATGGAGGAGGTGGATCACAGTGAGGGAGGAGATGAATGGACAGTGAGGGAGGAGATGAAATGGCATTGAGGGAGAAGGTGGGTGGACAGTGAGGGAGGAGTTGAATGCACATTGAGGGAGGAGGTGGATGGACAGTGATGGAGGAGGTGTATGGGCACTGATGGAGGGGATGAGTGGACAGTGAGGGAGGAGATGAATGGGCAGTGAGGGAGGAGATGGATGGGCAGTGAGGGAAGAGGCGGATGGACAGTGAGGGAGGAGGTGAATGGGCACTGATGGAGGAGATGAATGGACAGTGAGGGAGGAGGTGGATTGACAGTGATGGAGGAGGTGGATGGGCAGTGATGGAGGAGGTGGATCACAGTGAGGGTGGAGATGAATGAGCAGTGAGGAAGAAGGAGGATGGACAGTGAGGGAGGAGATGAATGGGCAGTGATGGAGGAGGTGGATGGACAGTGATGGAGGAGATGAATAGGCAGTGAGGAAGAAGGTGGATGGACAGTGAGGGAGGAGATGAATGGACTGTGAGGGAGGAGGTGGATGGACAGTGAGGGAGGAGGTGAATGGGCACTGATGGAGGAGATGAATGGGCAGTGAGGGAGGAGCTGGATGGACAGTGAGGGAGGAGGTGGATGGACAGTGAGGGAGGAGGTGGTTGGACAGTGAGAGAGGAGGTGAATGGGCAGTGATGCAGGAGATGAATGGACAGTGAGGGAGGAGGTGGATGGACAGTGAGGGAGGAGGTGGAAGGACAGTGAGGGAGGAGGTGGATGGGCAGTGATGGAGGAGATGAAAGGGCAGTGAGGGAAGAGGTGGATGGATAGTGGGGGAGGAGGTGGATGGACTGTGATGGAGGAGGTGGATGGGCAGTGATGGAGAAGGTGCATGAACAGTGATGGAGGCGGTGAATGGGCAGTTAGGGAGCAGGTGGATGGACAGTGAGGGAGGAGGTGGATGGACAGTGATGGAGGAGGTGGATGGGCAGTGATGGAGCAGGTGGATGGACAGTGAGGGATGAGGTGGATGGACAGTGAGGAAAGGTGAATGGGCACTGATGGAGTAGATGAATGGACCGTGAGGGAGGAGATGAATGGGCAGTGAGGGAGGAGATGAATGGACAGTGAGGGAGGAGGTGGATAGACAGTGATGGAGGAGATGGATGGGCAGTGATGGAGGAGCTGAATGGATAGTGAGGGAGGAGATCAATGGGCAGTGAGGGAGGAGGTGGATGGACAGTCAGGGAGGAGGTGGATGGACAGTGTTGGAGGAGGTGGATGGACAGTAAAGGAGGAGATGAATGGACAGTGATAGAGGAGATGGATGGGCAGTGAGGAAAGAGGCGGATGGACAGTGAGTGAGGAGGTGAATGGGCACTGATGGAGGAGATGAACGGACAGTAAGGGAGGAGGTGGATGGACACTGATGGAGGAGGTGGAAGGCAGTGATGGAGGAGTTGGATCGACAGTGAGGGAGGAGATGAATGAGCAGTGAGGTAGGAGGTGGATAGACAGTGAGGAAGGAGATGAATGGACAGTGAGGGAGGAGGTGGATGGACAGTGAGGGAGGAGGTGGATGGACAGTGAGGGAGGAGGTGAATGGACAGTGATGGAGGAGATGAATGGACAGTGAGGGAGGAGATGAATGGGCAGTGAGGGAGGAGATGGATGGGCAGTGAGGGAAGAGGCGGATGGACAGTGAGGGAGGAGGTGAATGGGCACTGATGGAAGAGATGAATTGGACAGTGAGGGAGGAGGTGGATGGACAGTGAGGGAGGAGGTGGATGGACAGTGGAGGGAGGAGGTGGATGGGCAGTGATGGAGGAGATGAAAGGGCAGTGAGGGAAGAGGTGGATGGATAGTGGGGGAGGAGGTGGATGGACTGTGATGGAGGAGGTGGATGGGCAGTGATGGAGAAGGTGCATGAACAGTGATGGAGGAGGTGAATGGGCAGTTAGGGAGCAGGTGGATGGACAGTGAGGGAGGAGGTGGATGGACAGTGATGGAGGAGGTGGATGGGCAGTGATGGAGGAGGTGGATCACAGTGAGGGAGGAGATGAATGGACAGTGAGGGAGGAGATGAAATGGCAGTAAGGGAGAATGTGGATGGACAGTGAGGGAGGAGTTGAATGGACAGTGAGGGAGGAGGTGGATGGACAGTGATGGAGGAGGTGGATGGGCACTGATGGAGGGGATGAGTGGACAGTGAGGGAGGAGGTGGATGGGCAGTGAGGGAGGAGATCAATGCGCAGTGAGGGAGGAGGTGGATGGAAAGTGAGGGGGGAGGTGGATGGACAGTGATGGAGGAGGTGGGTGTGCAGTGATGGAGGAGGTGGTTGGGACAGTCAGGGAGGAGATGAATGGACAGTGAGGGAGGAGATGAATGGGCAGTGAGGGAGGAGGTGGTTGGGCAGTTAGGGAGGAGGTGAATGGGCACTGATGGAGGAGATGAATGGACAGTGAGGGAGGAGGTGGATGGACAGTGAGGGAGGAGGTGGATGGACAGTGAGGGAGGAGGTGAATAGGCAGTGATGGAGGAGATGAATGGACAGTGAAGAAGGAGGTGGATGGACAGTGAGGGAGGAGGTGGATGGACAGTGAGGGAGGAGGTGGATGGGCAGTGATGGAGGACATGAATGGGCAGTGAGGGAGGAGGTGGATGGATAGTAACGGAGGAGGTGGATGGACTGTGATAGAGGAGGTGGAGGGGCAGTGATGGAGGAGGTGGATGAACAGTGATGGAGGAGGTGAATGGGCAGTTAGGGAGGAGGTGGATGGGACAGTGAGGGAGGAGGTGGATGGACAGTGATGGAGGAGGTTGGTGGGCAGTGATGGAGGAGGTGGATCACAGTGAGGGAGGAAATGAATGGACAGTGAGGGAGGAGATGAATTGGCAGTGAGGGAGAAGGTGGATGGACAGTGAGGGAGGAATTGAATGGACAGTGAGGGAGGAGGTGGATGGGCAGTAATGGAGGAGCTGAACGGACAGTGAGGGAGGAGGTGGATGGACAGGGAGAGAGGAGGTGAATGGGCAGTGATGCAGGAGATGAATGGACAGTGAGGGTGGATGTGGATGGACAGTCAGGGAGGAGGTGGATGGACAGTGAGGGAGGAGGTGGATGGGCAGTGATGCAGGAGATGACAGGGCAGTGAGGGAGGAGGTGGATGGATAGTGGGGGAGTAGGTGGATGGACTGTGATGGAGGAGGTGGATGGGCAGTGATGGAGAAGGCGGATGAACAGTGATGGAGGAGGTGAATGGGCAGTTAGGGAGCAGGTGGATGGACAGTGAGGGAGGAGGTGGATGGACAGTGATGGAGGAGGTGGATGGGCAGTGATGGAGGAGGTGGATGACAGTGAGGGAGGAAATGAATGGACAGTGAGGGAGGAGATGAAATGGCAGTGAGGGAGAAGGTGGATGGACAGTGAGGGAGGAGTTGAATGGACAGTGAGGGAGGAGGTGGATGGACAGTGATGGAGGAGGTGGATGGGCACTGATGGAGGGGATGAGTGGACAGTGAGGGAGGAGGTGGATGGGCAGTGATGGAGGAGATGAATGGACAGTGAGGGAGGAGGTGGATGGACAGTGATGGAGGAGATGGATGGGCAGTGATGGAGGAGCTGAATGGATAGTGAGGGAGGAGATCAATGGGCAGTGAGGGAGGAGGTGGATGGACAGTGAGGGATGAGGTGGATGGACAGTGAGGGAGAAGGTGAATGGGCAGTGATGGAGGAGATGAATGGACCGTGAGGGAGGAGATGAATGGGCAGTGAGGGAGGAGGTGATGGACAGTCAGGGAGGAGGTGGATGGACAGTGTTGGAGGAGGTGGATGGACAGCAAAGGAGGAGATGAATGGACAGTGAGAGAGGAGATGGATGGGCAGTGAGGAAAGAGGCGGATGGACAGTGAGTGAGGAGGTGAATGGGCACTGATGGAGGAGATGAACGGACAGTAAGGGAGGAGGTGGATGGACACTGATGGAGGAGGTGGAAGGCAGTGATGGAGGAGTTGGATCGACAGTGAGGGAGGAGATGAATGAGCAGTGAGGTAGGAGGTGGATGGACAGTGAGGAAGGAGATGAATGGACAGTGAGGGAAGAGGTGGATGGACAGTGAGGGAGGAGGTGGATGGACAGTGAGGGAGGAGGTGAATGGGCAGTGATGGAGGAGATGAATGGACAGTGAGGGAGGAGATGAATGGGCAGTGAGGGAGGAGATGGATGGGCAGTGAGTGGAAGAGGCGGATGGACAGTGAGGGAGGAGGTGAATGGGCACTGATGGAGGAGATGAATGGACAGTGAGGAGGAGGTGGATTGACAGTGATGGAGGAGGTGGATGGGCAGTGATGGAGGAGGTGGATCACAGTGAGGGTGGAGATGAATGAGCAGTCAGGAAGGAGGAGGATGGACAGTGAGGGAAGAGATGAATGGGCAGTGATGCAGGAGGTGGATGGACAGTGATGGAGGAGATGAATAGGCAGTGAGGAAGAAGGTGGATGGACAGTGAGGGAGGAGACGAATGGACTGTGAGGGAGGAGGTGGATGGACAGTGAGGGAGGAGGTGAATGGGCACTGATGGAGGAGATGAATGGGCAGTGAGGGAGGAGCTGGATGGACAGTGAGGGAGGAGGTGGATGTACAGTGAGGGAGGAGGTGGTTGGACAGTGAGAGAGGAGGTGAATGGGCAGTGATGCAGGAGATGAATGGACAGTGAGGGAGGACGTGGATGGACAGTGAGGGAGGAGATGCATGGGCAGTGATGGAGGAGATTAAAGGGCAGTGAGAGAGGAGGTGGATGGATAGTGGGGGAGGAGGTGGATGGACTGTGATGGAGGAGGTGGATGGGCAATGATGGAGAAGGTGCATGAACAATGATGGAGGAGGTGAATGGGCAGTTAGGGAGCAGGTGGATGGACACTGATGGAGGAGGTGGAAGGCAGTGATGGAGGAGTTGGATCGACAGTGAGGGAGGAGATGAATGAGCAGTGAGGTAGGAGCTGGATGGACAGTGAGGAAGGAGATGAATGGACAGTGAGGGAGGAGGTGGATGGACAGTGAGGGAGGAGGTGAATGGACAGTGATGGAGGAGATGAATGGACAGTGAGGGAGGAGATGAATGGGCAGTGAGGGAGGAGATGGATGGGCAGTGAGGGAAGAGGCGGATGGACACTGAGGGAGGAGGTGAATGGGCACTGATGGAGGAGATGAATGGACAGTGAGGGAGGAGGTGGATTGACAGTGATGGAGGAGGTGGATGGGCAGTGATGGAGGAGGTGGATCACAGTGAGGGTGGAGATGAATGAGCAGTGAGGAAGAAGGAGGATGGACAGTGAGGGAGGAGATGAATGGGCAGTGATGGAGGAGGTGGATGGACAGTGATGGAGGAGATGAATAGGCAGTGAGGAAGAAGGTGGATGGACAGTGAGGGAGGAGATGAATGGACTGTGAGGGAGGAGGTGGATGGACAGTGAGGGAGGAGGTGAATGGGCACTGATGGAGGAGATGAATGGGCAGTGAGGGAGGAGCTGGATGGACAGTGAGGGAGGAGGTGGATGGACAGTGAGGGAGGAGGTGGTTGGACAGTGAGAGAGGAGGTGAATGGGCAGTGATGCAGGAGATGAATGGACAGTGAGGGAGGAGGTGGATGGACAGTGAGGGAGGAGGTGGATGGACAGTGAGGGAGGAGGTGGATGGGCAGTGATGGAGGAGATGAAAGGGCAGTGAGGGAAGAGGTGGATGGATAGTGGGGGAGGAGGTGGATGGACTGTGATGGAGGAGGTGGATGGGCAGTGATGGAGAAGGTGCATGAACAGTGATGGAGGCGGTGAATGGGCAGTTAGGGAGCAGGTGGATGGACAGTGAGGGAGGAGGTGGATGGACAGTGATGGAGGAGGTGGATGGGCAGTGATGGAGCAGGTGGATGGACAGTGAGGGATGAGGTGGATGGACAGTGAGGGAAAGGTGAATGGGCACTGATGGAGTAGATGAATGGACCGTGAGGGAGGAGATGAATGGGCAGTGAGGGAGGAGATGAATGGACAGTGAGGGAGGAGGTGGATAGACAGTGATGGAGGAGATGGATGGGCAGTGATGGAGGAGCTGAATGGATAGTGAGGGAGGAGATCAATGGGCAGTGAGGGAGGAGGTGGATGGACAGTCAGGGAGGAGGTGGATGGACAGTGTTGGAGGAGGTGGATGGACAGTAAAGGAGGAGATGAATGGACAGTGAGAGAGGAGATGGATGGGCAGTGAGGAAAGAGGCGGATGGACAGTGAGTGAGGAGGTGAATGGGCACTGATGGAGGAGATGAACGGACAGTAAGGGAGGAGGTGGATGGACACTGATGGAGGAGGTGGAAGGCAGTGATGGAGGAGTTGGATCGACAGTGAGGGAGGAGATGAATGAGCAGTGAGGTAGGAGGTGGATAGACAGTGAGGAAGGAGATGAATGGACAGTGAGGGAGGAGGTGGATGGACAGTGAGGGAGGAGGTGGATGGACAGTGAGGGAGGAGGTGAATGGACAGTGATGGAGGAGATGAATGGACAGTGAGGGAGGAGATGAATGGGCAGTGAGGGAGGAGATGGATGGGCAGTGAGGGAAGAGGCGGATGGACAGTGAGGGAGGAGGTGAATGGGCACTGATGGAAGAGATGAATGGACAGTGAGGGAGGAGGTGGATTGACAGTGATGGAGGAGGTGGATGGGCAGTGATGGAGGAGGTGGATCACAGTGAGGGTGGAGATGAATGAGCAGTGAGGAAGAAGGAGGATGGACAGTGAGGGAGGAGATGAATGGGCAGTGATGGAGGAGGTGGATGGACAGTGATGGAGGAGATGAATAGGCAGTGAGGAAGAAGGTGGATGGACAGTGATGGAGGAGATGAATGGACTGTGAGGGAGGAGGTGGATGGTACAGTGAGGGAGGAGGTGAATGGGCACTGATGGAGGAGATGAATGGGCAGTGAGGGAGGAGCTGGATGGACAGTGAGGGAGGAGGTGGATGGACAGTGAGGGAGGAGGTGGTTGGACAGTGAGAGAGGATGTGAATGGGCAGTGATGCAGGAGATGAATGGACAGTGAGGGAGGAGGTGGATGGACAGTGAGGGAGGAGGTGGATGGACAGTGAGGGAGGAGGTGGATGGGCAGTGATGGAGGAGATGAAAGGGCAGTGAGGGAAGAGGTGGATGGATAGTGGGGGAGGAGGTGGATGGACTGTGATGGAGGAGGTGGATGGGCAGTGATGGAGAAGGTGCATGAACAGTGATGGAGGAGGTGAATGGGCAGTTAGGGAGCAGGTGGATGGACAGTGAGGGAGGAGGTGGATGGACAGTGATGGAGGAGGTGGATGGGCAGTGATGGAGGAGGTGGATCACAGTGAGGGAGGAGATGAATGGACAGTGAGGGAGGAGATGAAATGGCAGTAAGGGAGAATGTGGATGGACAGTGAGGGAGGAGTTGAATGGACAGTGAGGGAGGAGGTGGATGGACAGTGATGGAGGAGGTGGATGGGCACTGATGGAGGGGATGAGTGGACAGTGAGGGAGGAGGTGGATGGGCAGTGAGGGAGGAGATCAATGCGCAGTGAGGGAGGAGGTGGATGGAAAGTGAGGGGGGAGGTGGATGGACAGTGATGGAGGAGGTGGGTGTGCAGTGATGGAGGAGGTGGTTGGACAGTCAGGGAGGAGATGAATGGACAGTGAGGGAGGAGATGAATGGGCAGTGAGGGAGGAGGTGGTTGGGCAGTTAGGGAGGAGGTGAATGGGCACTGATGGAGGAGATGAATGGACAGTGAGGGAGGAGGTGGATGGACAGTGAGGGAGGAGGTGGATGGACAGTGAGGGAGGAGGTGAATAGGCAGTGATGGAGGAGATGAATGGACAGTGAAGAAGGAGGTGGATGGACAGTGAGGGAGGAGGTGGATGGACAGTGAGGGAGGAGGTGGATGGGCAGTGATGGAGGACATGAATGGGCAGTGAGGGAGGAGGTGGATGGATAGTAACGGAGGAGGTGGATGGACTGTGATAGAGGAGGTGGATGGGCAGTGATGGAGGAGGTGGATGAACAGTGATGGAGGAGGTGAATGGGCAGTTAGGGAGGAGGTGGATGGACAGTGAGGGAGGAGGTGGATGGACAGTGATGGAGGAGGTTGGTGGGCAGTGATGGAGGAGGTGGATCACAGTGAGGGAGGAAATGAATGGACAGTGAGGGAGGAGATGAATTGGCAGTGAGGGAGAAGGTGGATGGACAGTGAGGGAGGAATTGAATGGACAGTGAGGGAGGAGGTGGATGGGCAGTAATGGAGGAGCTGAACGGACAGTGAGGGAGGAGGTGGATGGACAGGGAGAGAGGAGGTGAATGGGCAGTGATGCAGGAGATGAATGGACAGTGAGGGTGGATGTGGATGGACAGTCAGGGAGGAGGTGGATGGACAGTGAGGGAGGAGGTGGATGGGCAGTGATGCAGGAGATGACAGGGCAGTGAGGGAGGAGGTGGATGGATAGTGGGGGAGTAGGTGGATGGACTGTGATGGAGGAGGTGGATGGGCAGTGATGGAGAAGGCGGATGAACAGTGATGGAGGAGGTGAATGGGCAGTTAGGGAGCAGGTGGATGGACAGTGAGGGAGGAGGTGGATGGACAGTGATGGAGGAGGTGGATGGGCAGTGATGGAGGAGGTGGATGACAGTGAGGGAGGAAATGAATGGACAGTGAGGGAGGAGATGAAATGGCAGTGAGGGAGAAGGTGGATGGACAGTGAGGGAGGAGTTGAATGGACAGTGAGGGAGGAGGTGGATGGACAGTGATGGAGGAGGTGGATGGGCACTGATGGAGGGGATGAGTGGACAGTGAGGGAGGAGGTGGATGGGCAGTGATGGAGGAGATGAATGGACAGTGAGGGAGGAGGTGGATGGACAGTGATGGAGGAGATGGATGGGCAGTGATGGAGGAGCTGAATGGATAGTGAGGGAGGAGATCAATGGGCAGTGAGGGAGGAGGTGGATGGACAGTGAGGGATGAGGTGGATGGACAGTGAGGGAGAAGGTGAATGGGCAGTGATGGAGGAGATGAATGGACCGTGAGGGAGGAGATGAATGGGCAGTGAGGGAGGAGGTGGATGGACAGTCAGGGAGGAGGTGGATGGACAGTGTTGGAGGAGGTGGATGGACAGCAAAGGAGGAGATGAATGGACAGTGAGAGAGGAGATGGATGGGCAGTGAGGAAAGAGGCGGATGGACAGTGAGTGAGGAGGTGAATGGGCACTGATGGAGGAGATGAACGGACAGTAAGGGAGGAGGTGGATGGACACTGATGGAGGAGGTGGAAGGCAGTGATGGAGGAGTTGGATCGACAGTGAGGGAGGAGATGAATGAGCAGTGAGGTAGGAGGTGGATGGACAGTGAGGAAGGAGATGAATGGACAGTGAGGGAAGAGGTGGATGGACAGTGAGGGAGGAGGTGGATGGACAGTGAGGGAGGAGGTGAATGGGCAGTGATGGAGGAGATGAATGGACAGTGAGGGAGGAGATGAATGGGCAGTGAGGGAGGAGATGGATGGGCAGTGAGGGAAGAGGCGGATGGACAGTGAGGGAGGAGGTGAATGGGCACTGATGGAGGAGATGAATGGACAGTGAGGGAGGAGGTGGATTGACAGTGATGGAGGAGGTGGATGGGCAGTGATGGAGGAGGTGGATCACAGTGAGGGTGGAGATGAATGAGCAGTCAGGAAGGAGGAGGATGGACAGTGAGGGAAGAGATGAATGGGCAGTGATGCAGGAGGTGGATGGACAGTGATGGAGGAGATGAATAGGCAGTGAGGAAGAAGGTGGATGGACAGTGAGGGAGGAGACGAATGGACTGTGAGGGAGGAGGTGGATGGACAGTGAGGGAGGAGGTGAATGGGCACTGATGGAGGAGATGAATGGGCAGTGAGGGAGGAGCTGGATGGACAGTGAGGGAGGAGGTGGATGGACAGTGAGGGAGGAGGTGGTTGGACAGTGAGAGAGGAGGTGAATGGGCAGTGATGCAGGAGATGAATGGACAGTGAGGGAGGACGTGGATGGACAGTGAGGGAGGAGATGCATGGGCAGTGATGGAGGAGATTAAAGGGCAGTGAGAGAGGAGGTGGATGGATAGTGGGGGAGGAGGTGGATGGACTGTGATGGAGGAGGTGGATGGGCAATGATGGAGAAGGTGCATGAACAATGATGGAGGAGGTGAATGGGCAGTTAGGGAGCAGGTGGATGGACAGTGAGGGAGGAGGTGGATGGACAGTGATGGAGGAGGTGGATGGGCAGTGATGGAGGAGGTGGATCACAGTGAGGGAGGAGATGAATGGAGAGTGAGGGAGGACGTGGATGGACAGTGAGGGAGGAGATGCATGGGCAGTGATGGAGGAGATTAAAGGGCAGTGAGAGAGGAGGTGGATGGATAGTGGGGGAGGAGGTGGATGGACTGTGATGGAGGAGGTGGATGGGCAATGATGGAGAAGGTGCATGAACAATGATGGAGGAGGTGAATGGGCAGTTAGGGAGCAGGTGGATGGACAGTGAGGGAGGAGGTGGATGGACAGTGATGGAGGAGGTGGATGGGCAGTGATGGAGGAGGTGGATCACAGTGAGGGAGGAGATGAATGGACAGTGAGGGAGGACGTGGATGGACAGTGAGGGAGGAGATGCATGGGCAGTGATGGAGGAGATTAAAGGGCAGTGAGAGAGGAGGTGGATGGATAGTGGGGGAGGAGGTGGATGGACTGTGATGGAGGAGGTGGATGGGCAATGATGGAGAAGGTGCATGAACAATGATGGAGGAGGTAAATGGGCAGTTAGGGAGCAGGTGGATGGACAGTGAGGGAGGAGGTGGATGGACAGTGATGGAGGAGGTGGATGGGCAGTGATGGAGAAGGTGCATGAACAATGATGGAGGAGGTGAATGGGCAGTTAGGGAGCAGGTGGATGGACAGTGAGGGAGGAGGTGGATGGACAGTGATGGAGGAGGTGGATGGGCAGTGATGGAGGAGGTGGATCACAGTGAGGGAGGAGATGAATGGACAGTGAGGGAGGAGATGAAATGGCAGTGAGGGAGAAGGTGGATGGACAGTGAGGGAGGAGTTGAATGGACAGTGAGGGAGGAGGTGGATGGACAGTGATGGAGGAGGTGGATGGGCACTGATGGAGGGGATGAGTGGACAGTGAGGGAGGAGGTGGATGGGCAGTGATGGAGGAGGTGGATGGACAGTGAGGGATGAGGTGGATGGACAGTGAGGGAAAGGTGAATGGGCAGTGATGGAGTAGATGAATGGACAGTGAGGAAGTAGATGAATGGGCAGTGAGGGAGGAGGTGAATGGACAGTGAGGGAGGAGGTGGATGGACAGTGATGGAGGAGGTGGATGGGCAGTGATGGAGGAGCTGAATGGATAGTGAGGGAGGAGATCAATGGGCAGTGAGGGAGGAGGTGGATGGACAGTGAGGGAGGAGGTGGATGGACAGTGATGATGGAGGTGGATGGGCAGTGAGGGAGGAGATGAATGGGCACTGATGGAGGAGATGAATGGACAGTGAGGGAGGAGATGAATGGGCAGTGAGGGAGGAGGTGGATGGACAGTGAGGGGGGAGGTGGATGGACAGTGATGGAGGAGGTGGGTGTGCAGTGATGGAGGAGGTGGTTGGACAGTCAGGGAGGAGATGAATGGGCAGTGAGGGAGGAGGTGGATGGGCACTGATGGAGGAGATGAATGGACAGTGAGGGAGCAGATGAATGGCCAGTGAGGGAGGAGGTGGATGGACAGTGGGGGAGGAGGTGGATGGACAGTGAGGGAGGAGGTGGATGGACTGTGAGGGCGGAGGTGGTTGGGCAGTTAGGGAGGAGGTGAATGGGCACTGATGGAGGAGATGAATGGACAGTGAGGGAGGAGGTGGATGGACAGTGAGGGAGGAGGTGGATGGACAGTGAGGGAGGAGGTGGATGGACAGTGAGAGAGGAGGTGAATGGGCAGTGATGGAGGAGATGAATGGACAGTGAAGAAGGAGGTGGATGGACAGTGAGGGAGGAGGTGGATGGACAGTGAGGGAGGAGGTGGATGGGCAGTGATGGAGGACATGAATGGGCAGTGACGGAGGAGGTGGATGGATAGTAACGGAGGAGGTGGATGGACTGTGATAGAACAGGTGGATGGGCAGTGATGGAGGAGGTGGATGAACAGTGATGGAGGAGGTGAATGGGCAGTTAGGAGGGAGGTGGATGGACAGTGAAGGAAGAGGTGGATGGACAGTGATGGAGGAGGTGGGTGGGCAGTGATGGAGGAGGTGGATCACAGTGAGGGAGGAGATGAATGGACAGTTAGGGAGGAGACGAATTGGCAGTGAGGGAGAAGGTGGATGGACAGTGAGGGAGGAATTGAATGGACAGTGAGGGAGGAGGTGGATGGGCAGTAATGGAGGAGCTGAACGGACAGTGAGGGAGGAGGTGGATGGACAGTGAGGGAGGAGGTGGATAGGCAGTGAGGGAGGAGTTGGATGGACAGTGAGGGAGGAGGTGGAAGGACAGTGAGGGAGGAGGTGAATGGGCAGTGATGGAGGAGATGAATGGACAGTGAGGGAGGAGATGAATGGGCAGTGAGGGAGGAGATGGATGGGCAGTGATGGAGGAGATGAAAGGGCAGTGAGGCAGGAGGTGGATGGATAGTGGGGGAGGAGGTGGATGGACTGTGATGGAGGAGGTGGATGGGCAGTGATGGAGAAGGTGGATGAACAGTGATGGAGGAGGTGAATGGGCAGTTAGGGAGCAGGTGGATGGACAGTAAGGGAGGAGGTGGATGGACAGTGATGGAGGAGGTGGATGGGCAGTGATGGAGGAGGTGGATCACAGTGAGGGAGGAGATGAATGGACAGTGAAGGAGGAGATGAAATGGCAGTGAGGGAGAAGGTGGATGGACAGTGAGGGAGGAGTTGAATGGACAGTGAGGGAGGAGGTGGATGGACAGTGTTGGAGGAGGTGGATGGGCACTGATGGAGGGGATGAGTGGACAGTGAGGGAGGAGGTGGATGGGCAGTGAGGGAGGGGGTGAATGGACAGTGAGGGAGGAGGTGGATGGACAGTGATGGAGGAGGTGGATGGGCAGTGATGGAGGAGCTGAATGGATAGTGAGGGAAGAGATCAATGGGCAGTGAGGGAGGAGGTGGATGGACAGTGAGGGAGGAGGTGGATGGACAGTGATGATGTAGGTGGATGGGCAGTGAGGGAGGAGATGAATGGGCACTGATGGAGGAGATGAATGGACAGTGAGGGAGGAGATGGATGGGCAGTGAGGGAGGAGGTGGATGGACAGTGAGAGAGGAGGTGAATGGGCAGTGATGCAGGAGATGAATGGACAGTGAGGGTGGATGTGGATGGACAGTCAGGGAGGAGGTGGATGGACAGTGAGGGAGGAGGTGGATGGGCAGTGATGCAGGAGATGACAGGGCAGTGAGGGAGGAGGTGGATGGATAGTGGGGGAGGAGGTGGATGGACTGTGATGGAGGAGGTGGATGGGCAGTGATGGAGAAGGCGGATGAACAGTGATGGAGGAGGTGAATGGGCAGTTAGGGAGCAGGTGGATGGACAGTGAGGGAGGAGGTGGATGGACAGTGATGGAGGAGGTGGATGGGCAGTGATGGAGGAGGTGGATGACAGTGAGGGAGGAAATGAATGGACAGTGAGGGAGGAGATGAAATGGCAGTGAGGGAGAAGGTGGATGGACAGTGAGGGAGGAGTTGAATGGACAGTGAGGGAGGAGGTGGATGGACAGTGATGGAGGAGGTGGATGGGCACTGATGGAGGGGATGAGTGGACAGTGAGGGAGGAGGTGGATGGGCAGTGATGGAGGAGATGAATGGACAGTGAGGGAGGAGGTGGATGGACAGTGATGGAGGAGATGGATGGGCAGTGATGGAGGAGCTGAATGGATAGTGAGGGAGGAGATCAATGGGCAGTGAGGGAGGAGGTGGATGGACAGTGAGGGATGAGGTGGATGGACAGTGAGGGAGAAGGTGAATGGGCAGTGATGGAGGAGATGAATGGACCGTGAGGGAGGAGATGAATGGGCAGTGAGGGAGGAGGTGGATGGACAGTCAGGGAGGAGGTGGATGGACAGTGTTGGAGGAGGTGGATGGACAGCAAAGGAGGAGATGAATGGACAGTGAGAGAGGAGATGGATGGGCAGTGAGGAAAGAGGCGGATGGACAGTGAGTGAGGAGGTGAATGGGCACTGATGGAGGAGATGAACGGACAGTAAGGGAGGAGGTGGATGGACACTGATGGAGGAGGTGGAAGGCAGTGATGGAGGAGTTGGATCGACAGTGAGGGAGGAGATGAATGAGCAGTGAGGTAGGAGGTGGATGGACAGTGAGGAAGGAGATGAATGGACAGTGAGGGAAGAGGTGGATGGACAGTGAGGGAGGAGGTGGATGGACAGTGAGGGAGGAGGTGAATGGGCAGTGATGGAGGAGATGAATGGACAGTGAGGGAGGAGATGAATGGGCAGTGAGGGAGGAGATGGATGGGCAGTGAGGGAAGAGGCGGATGGACAGTGAGGGAGGAGGTGAATGGGCACTGATGGAGGAGATGAATGGACAGTGAGGGAGGAGGTGGATTGACAGTGATGGAGGAGGTGGATGGGCAGTGATGGAGGAGGTGGATCACAGTGAGGGTGGAGATGAATGAGCAGTCAGGAAGGAGGAGGATGGACAGTGAGGGAAGAGATGAATGGGCAGTGATGGAGGAGGTGGATGGACAGTGATGGAGGAGATGAATCGGCAGTGAGGAAGAAGGTGGATGGACAGTGAGGGAGGAGACGAATGGACTGTGAGGGAGGAGGTGGATTGACAGTGAGGGAGGAGGTAAATGGGCACTGATGGAGGAGATGAATGGGCAGTGAGGGAGGAGCTGGATGGACAGTGAGGGAGGAGGTGGATGGACAGTGAGGGAGGAGGTGGTTGGACAGTGAGAGAGGAGGTGAATGGGCAGTGATGCAGGAGATGAATGGACAGTGAGGGAGGACGTGGATGGACAGTGAGGGAGGAGATGCATGGGCAGTGATGGAGGAGATTAAAGGGCAGTGAGAGAGGAGGTGGATGGATAGTGGGGGAGGAGGTGGATGGACTGTGATGGAGGAGGTGGATGGGCAGTGATGGAGAAGGTGCATGAACAATGATGGAGGAGGTGAATGGGCAGTTAGGGAGCAGGTGCATGGACAGTGAGGGAGGAGGTGGATGGACAGTGATGGAGGAGGTGGATGGGCAGTGATGGAGGAGGTGGATCACAGTGAGGGAGGAGATGAATGGACAGTGAGGGAGGAGATGAAATGGCAGTGAGGGAGAAAGTGGATGGACAGTGAGGGAGGAGTTGAATGGACAGTGAGGGAGGAGGTGGATGGACAGTGATGGAGGAGGTGGATGGGCAGTGATGGAGAAGGTGCATGAACAATGATGGAGGAGGTGAATGGGCAGTTAGGGAGCAGGTGGATGGACAGTGAGGGAGGAGGTGGATGGACAGTGATGGAGGAGGTGGATGGGCAGTGATGGAGGAGGTGGATCACAGTGAGGGAGGAGATGAATGGACCGTGAGGGAGGAGATGAAATGGCAGTGAGGGAGAAGGTGGATGGACAGTGAGGGAGGAGTTGAATGGACAGTGAGGGAGGAGGTGGATGGACAGTGATGGAGGAGGTGGATGGGCACTGATGGAGGGGATGAGTGGACAGTGAGGGACGAGGTGGATGGGCAGTGATGGAGGAGGTGGATGGACAGTGAGGGATGAGGTGGATGGACAGTGAGGGAAAGGTGAATGGGCAGTGATGGAGTAGATGAATGGACAGTGAGGAAGGAGATGAATGGGCAGTGAGGGAGGAGGTGAATGGACAGTGAGGGAGGAGGTGGATGGACAGTGATGGAGGAGGTGGATGGGCAGTGATGGAGGAGCTGAATGGATAGTGAGGGAGGAGATCAATGGGCAGTGAGGGAGGAGGTGGATGGACAGTGAGGGAGGAGGTGGATGGACAGTGATGATGGAGGTGGATGGGCAGTGAGGGAGGAGATGAATGGGCACTGATGGAGGAGATGAATGGACAGTGAGGGAGGAGATGAATGGGCAGTGAGGGAGGAGGTGGATGGACAGTGAGGGGGGAGGTGGATGGACAGTGATGGAGGAGGTGGGTGTGCAGTGATGGAGGAGGTGGTTGGACAGTCAGGGAGGAGATGAATGGGCAGTGAGGGAGGAGGTGGATGGGCACTGATGGAGGAGATGAATGGACAGTGAGGGAGCAGATGAATGGGCAGTGAGGGAGGAGGTGGATGGACAGTGGGGGAGGAGGTGGATGGACAGTGAGGGAGGAGGTGGATGGACTGTGAGGGAGGAGGTGGTTGGGCAGTTAGGGAGGAGGTGAATGGGCACTGATGGAGGAGATGAATGGACAGTGAGGGAGGAGGTGGATGGACAGTGAGGGAGGAGGTGGATGGACAGTGAGGGAGGAGGTGGATGGACAGTGAGAGAGGAGGTGAATGGGCAGTGATGGAGGAGATGAATGGACAGTGAAGAAGGAGGTGGATGGACAGTGAGGGAGGAGGTGGATGGACAGTGAGGGAGGAGGTGGATGGGCAGTGATGGAGGACATGAATGGGCAGTGAGGGAGGAGGTGGATGGATAGTAACGGAGGAGGTGGATGGACTGTGATAGAGGAGGTGGATGGGCAGTGATGGAGGAGGTGGATGAACAGTGATGGAGGAGGTGAATGGGCAGTTAGGAGGGAGGTGGATGGACAGTGAAGGAAGAGGTGGATGGACAGTGATGGAGGAGGTGGGTGGGCAGTGATGGAGGAGGTGGATCACAGTGAGGGAGGAGATGAATGGACAGTTAGGGAGGAGACGAATTGGCAGTGAGGGAGAAGGTGGATGGACAGTGAGGGAGGAATTGAATGGACAGTGAGGGAGGAGGTGGATGGGCAGTAATGGAGGAGCTGAACGGACAGTGAGGGAGGAGGTGGATGGACAGTGAAGGAGGAGGTGGATAGGCAGTGAGGGAGGAGTTGGATGGACAGTGAGGGAGGAGGTGGAAGGACAGTGAGGGAGGAGGTGAATGGGCAGTGATGGAGGAGATGAATGGACAGTGAGGGAGGAGATGAATGGGCAGTGAGGGAGGAGATGGATGGGCAGTGATGGAGGAGATGAAAGGGCAGTGAGGCAGGAGGTGGATGGATAGTGGGGGAGGAGGTGGATGGACTGTGATGGAGGAGGTGGATGGGCAGTGATGGAGAAGGTGGATGAACAGTGATGGAGGAGGTGAATGGGCAGTTAGGGAGCAGGTGGATGGACAGTAAGGGAGGAGGTGGATGGACAGTGATGGAGGAGGTGGATGGGCAGTGATGGAGGAGGTGGATCACAGTGAGGGAGGAGATGAATGGACAGTGAAGGAGGAGATGAAATGGCAGTGAGGGAGAAGGTGGATGGGCACTGATGGAGGGGATGAGTGGACAGTGAGGGAGGAGGTGGATGGGCAGTGAGGGAGAGGTGAATGGACAGTGAGGGAGGAGGTGGATGGACAGTGATGGAGGAGGTGGATGGGCAGTGATGGAGGAGCTGAATGGATAGTGAGGGAGGAGATCAATGGGCAGTGAGGGAGGAGGTGGATGGACAGTGAGGGAGGAGGTGGATGAACAGTGATGATGGAGGTGGATGGGCAGTGAGGGAGGAGATGAATGGGCACTGATGGAGGAGATGAATGGACAGTGAGGGAGGAGATGGATGGGCAGTGAGGGAGGAGGTGGATGGACAGTGAGGGGGGAGGTGGATGGACAGTGATGGAGGAGGTGGGTGTGCAGTGATGGAGGAGGTGGTTGGACAGACAGGGAGGAGATGAATGGGCAGTGAGGGAGCAGGTGGATGGGCACTGATGGAGGAGATGAATGAACAGTGAGGGAGGAGGTGGATGGACTGTGAGGGAGGAGGTGGTTGGGCAGTAATGGAGGAGCTGAACGGACA
The DNA here is from genome assembly GCF_030028105.1 of Mobula birostris. Taxonomy (NCBI): domain Eukaryota; kingdom Metazoa; phylum Chordata; class Chondrichthyes; order Myliobatiformes; family Myliobatidae; genus Mobula; species Mobula birostris. The sequence goes on from NW_027275241.1 coordinate 42,456, forward strand.
GTGAGGGAGGAGGTGGATGGACAGTGAGGGAGGAGGTGGATAGGCAGTGAGGGAGGAGTTGGATGGACAGTGAGGGAGGAGGTGGAAGGACAGTGAGGGAGGAGGTGAATGGGCAGTGATGGAGGAGATGAATGGACAGTGAGGGAGGAGATGAATGGGCAGTGAGGGAGGAGATGGATGGGCAGTGAGGGAAGAGGCGGATCGACAGTGAGGCAGGAGGTGAATGGGCACTGATGGAGGAGATGAATGGACAGTGAGGGAGGAGGTGGATTGACAGTGATGGTGGAGGTGGATGGGCTTTGATGGAGGAGGTGGATCACAGTGAGGGTGGAGATAAATGAGCAGTGAGGAAGGAGGAGGATGGACAGTGCGGGAGGAGATGAATTGGCAGTGATGGAGGAGGTGGATGGACAGTGATGGAGGAGATGAATAGGCAGTGAGGAAGAAGGTGGATGGACAGTGAGGGAGGAGATGAATGGACTGTGAGGGAGGAGGTGGATGGACAGTGAGGGTGGAGGTGAATGGGCACTGATGGAGGAGATGAATGGGCAGTGAGGGAGGAGCTGGATGGACAGTGAGGGAGGAGGTGGATGGACAGTGAGGGAGGAGGTGAATGGGCAGTGATGGAGGAGATAAATGGACAGTGAGGGAGGAGGTGGATGGACAGTGAGGGAGGAGGTGGATGGGCAGTGATGGAGGAGATGAAAGGGCAGTGAGGGAGGAGGTGGATGGATAGTTGGGGAGGAGGTGGATGGACTGTGATGGAGGAGGTGGTGGGCAGTGATGGAGAAGGTGGATGAACACTGATGGAGGAGGTGAATGGGCAGTTAGGGAGCAGGTGGATGGACAGTGAGGGAGGAGGTGGATGGACCGTGATGGAGGAGGTGGATGGGCAGTGATGGAGGAGTTGGATCACAGTGAGGGAGGAGATGAATGGACAGTGAGGGAGGAGATGAAATCGCAGTGAGGGAGGAGGTGGATGGACAGTGATGGAGGAGGTGGATGGGCACTGATGGAGGGGATGAGTGGACAGTGAGGGATGAGGTGGATGGACAGTGAGGGAAAGGTGAATGGGCAGTGATGGAGTAGATGAATGGACAGTGAGGGAGGAGATGAATGGGCAGTGAGGGAAGAGGTGAATGGACATTGAGGGAGGAGGTGGATGGACAGTGATGGAGGAGGTGGATGGGCAGTGATGGAGGAGCTGAATGGATAGTGAGGGAGGAGATCAATGGGCAGTGAGGGAGGAGGTGGATGGACAGTGAGGGAAGAGGTGGATGGACAGTGATGATGGTGGTGGATGGGCAGTGAGGGAGGAGATGAATGGGCACTGATGGAGGAGATGAATGGACAGTGAGGGAGGAGATGGATGGGCAGTGAGGGAGGAGGTGGATGGACAGTGAGGGGGGAGGTGGATGGACAGTGATGGAGGAGGTGGGTGTGCAGTGATGGAGGAGGTGGTTGGACAGTCAGGGAGGAGATGAATGGGCAGTGAGGGAGCAGGTGGATGGGCACTGATGGAGGAGATGAATGGACAGTGAGGGAGGAGGTGGATGGACTGTGAGGGAGGAGGTGGTTGGGCAGTTAGGGAGGAGGTGAATGGGCACTGATGGAGGAGATGAATGGACAGTGAGGGAGGAGGTGGATGGACAGTGAGGGAGGAGATGAAATCGCAGTGAGGGAGAAGGTGGATGGACAGTGAGGGAGGAGTTGAATGGACAGTGAGGGAGGAGGTGGATGGACAGTGATGGAGGAGGTGGATGGGCACTGATGGAGGGGATGAGTGGACAGTGAGGGATGAGGTGGATGGACAGTGAGGGAAAGGTGAATGGGCAGTGATGGAGTAGATGAATGGACAGTGAGGGAGGAGATGAATGGGCAGTGAGGGAGGAGGTGAATGGACAGTGAGGGAGGAGGTGGATGGACAGTGATGGAGGAGGTGGATGGGCAGTGATGGAGGAGCTGAATGGATAGTGAGGGAGGAGATCAATGGGCAGTGAGGGAGGAGGTGGATGGACAGTGAGGGAGGAGGTGGATGGACAGTGATGATGGAGGTGGATGGGCAGTGAGGGAGGAGATGAATGGGCATTGATGGAGGAGATGAATGGACAGTGAGGGAGGAGATGGATGGGCAGTGAGGGAGGAGGTGGATGGACAGTGAGGGGGGAGGTGGATGGACAGTGATGGAGGAGGTGGGTGTGCAGTGATGGAGGAGGTGGTTGGACAGACAGGGAGGAGATGAATGGGCAGTGAGGGAGCAGGTGGATGGGCACTGATGGAGGAGATGAATGGACAGTGAGGGAGGAGGTGGATGGACTGTGAGGGAGGAGGTGGTTGGGCAGTTAGGGAGGAGGTGAATGGGCACTGATGGAGGAGATGAATGGACAGTGAGGGAGGAAGTGGATGGACAGTGAGGGAGGAGGTGGATGGACAGTGAGAGAGGAGGTGAATGGGCAGTGATGGAGGAGATGAATGGACAGTGAGGGAGGAGGTGGATGGACAGTGAGGGAGGAGGTGGATGGGCAGTGATGGAGGAGATGAACGGTCAGTGAGGGAGGAGATGAATGGGCAGTGAGGGAGGAGATGGATGGGCAGTGAGGGAAGAGGCGGATGGACAGTGAGGGAGGAGGTGAATGGGCACTGATGGAGGAGATGAATGGACAGTGAGGGTGGAGGTGGATGGGCAGTGATGGAGGAGGTGAACGGGCAGTGAGGGAGGAGGTGGATGGACAGTGAGGTAGGAGGTGGATAGGCAGTGAGGGAGGAGTTTGATGGACTGTGAGGGAGGAGGTGGATGGACAGTGAGGTAGGAGATGAATGCGCAGTGATGGAGCAGATGAATGGACAGTGAGGGAGGAGATGAATGGGCAGTGAAGGAGGAGATGAATGGACAGTGAGAGAGGAGATGTATGCGCAGTGAGGAAAGAGGCGGATGGACAGTGAGGGAGGAGGTGAATGGGCACTGATGGAGGAGATGAATGGACAGTGAGGGAGGAGGTGGATGGGCAGTAATGGAGGAGGTGGATGGACAGTGAGGGAGGAGATGAATGGGCAGTGAGGGAGGAGGTGGATGGACAGTCAGGGAGGAGATGAATGGACAGTGAGAGACGAGATGGATGGGCAGTGAGGAAAGAGGCGGATGGACAGTGAGTGAGGAGGTGGATGGACACTGATGGAGGAGCTGGATGGGCAGTGATGGAGGAGTTGGATCGACAGTGAGGGAGGAGATGAATGAGCAGTGAGGGAGGAGGTGGATGGACAGTGAGGAAGGAGATGAATGGACAGTGAGAGAGGAGGTGGATGGACAGTGAGGGAGGAGGTGGATGGACAGTGAGGGAGGAGGTGAATGGGCACTAATGGAGGAGATGAATGGACAGTGAGGGAGGAGGTGGATTGACAGTGATGGAGGAGGTGGATGGGCAGTGATGGAGGAGGTGGATCACAGTGAGGGTGGAGATGAATGAGCAGTGAGGAAGGAGGAGGATAGACAGTGAGGGAGGATATGAATGGGCAGTGATGGTGGAGGTGGATGGACAATGATGGAGGAGATGAATAGGCAGTGAGGAAGAAGGTGGATGGACAGTGAGGGAGGAGATGAATGGACTGTGAGGGAGGAGGTGGATGGACAGTGAGGGAGGAGGTGAATGGGCACTAATGGAGGAGATGAATGGGCAGTGAGGGAGGAGCTGGTTGGACAGTCAGGGAGGAGGTGGATGGACAGTGAGGGAGGAGGTGGATGGACAGTGAGGGAGGAGGTGGATGGGCAGTGATGGTGGAGATGAAAGGGCAGTGAGGGAGGAGGTGGACGGATAGTGGGGGAGGAGGTGGATGGACTGTGATGGAGGAGGTGGATGGGCAGTGATGGAGAAGGTGGATGAACAGTGATGGAGGAGGTGAATGGGCAGTTAGGGAGCAGGTGGATGGACAGTGAGGGAGGAGGTGGATGGACAGTGATGGAGGAGGTGGATGGGCAGTGATGGAGGAGGTGGATCACAGTGAGGGAGGAGATGAATGGACAGTGAGGGAGGAGATGAAATGGCAGTGAGGGAGAAGGTGGATGGACAGTGAGGGAGTAGTTGAATGGACAGTGAGGGCGGAGGTGGATGGACAGTGATGGAGGAGGTGGATGGGCACTGATGAAGGGGATGAGTGGACAGTGAGGGAGGAGGTGGATGGGCAGTGATGGAGGAGGTGGATGGACAGTGAGGGATGAGGTGGATGGACAGTGAGGAAAAGGTGAATGGGCAGTGATGGAGTAGATGAATGGACAGTGAGGGAGGAGATGAATGGGCAGTGAGGGAGGAGGTGAATGGACATTGAGGGAGGAGGTGGATGGACAGTGATGGAGGAGGTGGATGGGCAGTGATGGAGGAGCTGAATGGATAGTGAGGGAGGAGATCAATGGGCAGTGAGGGAGGAGGTGGACGGACAGTGAGGGAGGAGGTGGATGGACAGTGATGATGGAGGTGGATGGGCAGTGAGGGAGGAGATGAATGGGCACTGATGGAGGAGATGACTGGACAGTGAGGGAGGAGATGGATGGGCAGTGAGGGAGGAGGTGGATGGACAGTGAGGGGGGAGGAGGATGGACAGTGATGGAGGAGGTGGGTGTGCAGTGATGGAGGAGGTGTTTGGACAGTCAGGGAGGAGATGAATGGGCAGTGAGGGAGCAGGTGGATGGGCACTGATGGAGGAGATGAATGGACAGTGAGGGAGGAGGTGGATGGACTGTGAGGGAGGAGGTGGTTGGGCAGTTAGGGAGGAGGTGAATGGGCACTGATGGAGGAGATGAATGGACAGTGAGGGAGGAGGTGGATGGACAGTGAGGGAGGAGGTGGATTGACAGTGAGAGAGGAGGTGAATGGGCAGTGATGGAGGAGATGAATGGACAGTGAGGGACGAGGTGGATGGACAGTGAGGGAGGAGGTGGATGGACAGTGAGGGAGGAGGTGGATGGGCAGTGATGGAGGACATGAATGGGCAGTGAGGGAGGAGGTGGATGGATAGTGAGGGAGGAGGTGGATGGACTGTGATAGAGGAGGTGGATGGGCAGTGATGGAGGAGGTGGATGAACAGTGATGGAGGAGGTGAATGGGCAGTTAGGGAGGAGGTGGATGGACAGTGTGGGAGGAGGTGAATGGGCACTGATGGAGGAGATGAATGGACAGTGAGGGAGGAGGTGGATTGACAGTGATGGAGGAGGTGGATGGGCAGTGATGGAGGAGGTAGATCACAGTGAGGGTGGAGATAAATGAGCAGTGAGGAAGGAGGAGGATGGACAGTGACGGAGGAGATGAATGGGCAGTGATGGAGGAGGTGGATGGACAGTGATGGAGGAGATGAATCGGCAGTGAGGAAGAAGGTGGATGGACAGTCAGGGAGGAGATGAATGGACTGTGAGGGAGGAGCTGGATGGACAGTGAGGGAGGAGGTGGATGTACAGTGAGGGAGGAGGTGAATGGGCAGTGATGGAGGAGATAAATGGACAGTGAGGGAGGAGATCAAAGGGCAGTGAGGGAGGAGGTGGATGGACAGTGAGGGAGGAGGTGGATGGACAGTGATGGAAGATGTGGATGGGCAGTGTTGGAGGAGGTGGATGTACAGTGAGAGAGGAGATGAATGGACAGGAGGGAGGAGGTGGATGGACAGTGAGGGAGGTGGTGGATGGACAGTGAGCAAGGAGATGAATGGGCAGTGAGGGACGAGGTGGATGGACAGTGAGGAAGGAGGTGGATGGACAGTGATGGAGGAGGTGGATGGACAGTGAGGGAGGAGATAAATGGACAGTGAGAGAGGAGATGTATGGGCAGTGAGGAAAGAGGCGGATGGACAATGAGGGAGGAGGTGAATGGGCACTGATGGAGGAGATGAATGGACAGTGAGGGAGGAGGTGGATGGGCAGTGATGGAGGAGGTAGATGGACAGTGAGGGATGAGGTGGATGGACAGTGAGGGAGAAGGTGAATGGGCAGTGAGTGAGGAGGTGGATGGACAGTGATGGAGGAGGTGGATGGGCAGTGATGGAGGAGGTGGTTCACAGTGAGGGAGGAGGTGGATGGACAGTGCGGGAGGAGGTGGATAGGCAGTGAGGGAGGAGTTGGATGGACTGTGAGGGAGGAGGTGGATGGACAGAGAGGGAGGAGGTGAATGCGCAGTGATGGAGCAGATGAATGGACAGTGAGGGAGGAGATGAATGGGCAGTGAGGAAAGAGGCGGATGGACAGTGAGGGAGGAGGTGAATGGGCACTGATGGAGGAGATGAATGGACAGTGAATGAGGAGGTGGATGGGCAGTGATGGAGGAGGTGGATGGACAGTGAGGGATGAGGTGGATGGACAGTGAGGGAGAAGGTGAATGGGCAGTGATGGAGGAGATGAATGGACAGTGAGGGAGGAGATGAATGGGCAGTGAGGGAGAAGGTGGATAGACAGTCAGGGAGGAGGTGGATGGACAGTGTTGGAGGAGGTGGATGGACAGTAAAGGAGGAGATGAATGGACAGTGAGAGTGGAGATGGATGGGCAGTGAGGAAAGAGGCTGATGGACAGTGAGTGAGGAGGTGAATGGGCACTGATGGAGGAGATGAATGGACAGTAAGGGAGGAGGTGGATGGACACTGATGTAGGAGGTGAATGGGCAGTGATGGAGGAGTTGGATCGACAGTGAGGGAGGAGATGAATGAGCAATGAGGTAGGAGGTGGATGGACTGTGAGGGAGGAGGTGGATGGACAGTGATGGAGGAGGTGGATGGGCAGTGATGGAGGAGGTGGATGGATAGTGAGGGAGGAGATGAATGGGCAGTGAGGGAGGAGGTGGATGGACAGTGAGGGAGGAGGTGGATGGACAGTGATGATGGAGGTGAATGGGCAGTGAGGGAGGAGATGACTGGGCACTGATGGAGGAGATGAATGGACAGTGAGGGAGGAGATGAATGGGCAGTGAGGGAGCAGGTGTATGGACAGTGAGGGAGGAGATGAATGGGCAGTGAGGGAGGAGGAGGATGGGCACTGATGGAGGAGATGAATGGACAGTGAGGGAGGAGGTGGATGGACGGTGAGGGAGGAGGTGGATGGACAGTGAGAGAGGAGATGAATGGGCAGTGATGGAGGAGATGAATGGACAGTGAGGGAGGAGGTGGATGGACAGTGAGGGAGGAGGTGGATGGACAGTGAGAGAGGAGGTGAATGGGCAGTGAGGGAGGAGGTGGATGGACAGTGAGGGAGGATGTGGATGGACAGTGAGGGAGGAGGTAGATGGGCAGTGATGGAGGAGATGAATGGGCAGTGTGGGAGGAGGTGGATGGATAGTGAGGGAGGAGGTGGATGGACTGTGATGGAGCAGGTGGATGGGCAGTGATGGAGGAGGTGGATGAACAGTGACGGAGGAGGTGAATGGGCAGTTAGGGAGGAGGTGGATGGACAGTGAGTGAGGAGGTGGATGGACAGTGATTGAGGAGGTGGATGGGCAGTGATGGAGGAGGTGGATCACAGTGAGGGAGGAGCTGAATTGCCAGTGAGGGAGAAGGTGGATGGACAGTGAGGGAGGAGTTGAATGGACAGTGAGAGAGGAGGTGGATGGACAGTGATGGAGGAGGTGGATGGGCAGTGATGGAGCAGATTAATGGACAGTGAGGGAGGAGATGAATGGGCAGTGACGGAGGAGGTGGATGGACAGTGAGGGAGGAGGAGGATGGACAGTGAGAGAGGAGGTGAATGGGCAGTGATGGAGGAGATGAATGGTCAGTGAGGGAGGAGGTGGATGGACAGTCAGGGAGGAGGTGGATGGACAGTGAGGGAGGAGGTGGATGGGCAGTGATGGAGGACATGAATGGGCAGTGAGTGAGGAGGTGGATGGATAGTGAGGGAGGAGGTGGATGGACTGTGATAGAGGAGGTGTATGGGCAGTGATGGAGGAGGTGGATGAACAGTGATGGAGGAGGTGGGTGGGCAGTGATGGAGGAGGTAGATCACAGTGAGGGAGGAGATGAATGGACAGTGAGGGAGGAGATGAATTGGCAGTGAGGGAGAAGGTGGATGGACAGTAAGGGAGGAGTTGAATGGACAGTGAGGGAGGAGGTGGATGGACAGTGATGGAGGAGGTGGATGGGCAGTAATGGAGGAGCTGAACGGACAGTGAGGGAGGAGGTGGATGGACAGTGAGGGAGGAGGTAGATAGGCAGTGAGGGAGGAGTTGGATGGACAGTGAGGGAGGAGGTGGATGGACAGTGAGGGAGGAGGTGAATGGGCAGTGATGGAGGAGATGAATGGACAGTGAGGGAGGAGATGAATGGGCAGTGAGGGAGGAGATGGATGGGCAGTGAGGGAAGGGGCAGATGGACAGTGAGGGAGGAGGTGAATGGGCACTGATGGAGGAGATGAATGGACAGTGAGGGAGGAGGTGGATTGACAGTGATGGAGGAGGTGGATGGGCAGTGATAGAGGAGGTGGATCACAGTGAGGGTGGAGATAAATGAGCAGTGAGGAAGGAGGAGGATGGACACTGAGGGAGGAGATGAACGTACAGTAAGGGAGGAGGTGGATAGGCAGTGAGGGAGGAGTTGGATGGACAGTGAGGGAGGAGGTGGATGGACAGTGAGGGAGGAGGTGGATGGACAGTGATGGAGGAGGTGGACGGGCAGTGATGGAGGAGGTGGATCGATAGTGAGGGAGGAGATGAATGGGCAGTGAGGGAAGAGGTGGATGGACAGTGAGGGAGGAGGTGGATGGACAGTGATGATGGAGGTGGATGGGCAGTGAGGGAGGAAATGACTGGGCACTGATGGAGGAGATGAATGGACAGTGAGGGAGGAGATGAATGGGCAGTGAGGGAGCAGGTGGATGGACAGTGATGGGGGAGGTGGATGGACAGTGATTGAGGAGGTGGATGTGCAGCGATGGAGAAGGTGGTAGGACAGTGAGGGAGGAGATGAATGGGCAGTGTGGGAGGAGGAGGATGGGCACTGATGGAGGAGATGAATGGACAGTGAGGGAGGAGGTGGATGGACGGTAAGGGAGGAGGTGGATGGACAGTGAGAGAGGAGGTGGTTGGGCAGTGATGGAGGAGGTGAATGAGCAGTGTGGGAGGAGGTGGATGAACAGTGACGGAGGAGGTGAATGGGCAGTTAGGGAGGAGGTGGATGGACAGTGAGTGAGGAGGTGGATGGACAGTGATGGAGGAGGTGGATGGTCAGTGATGGAGGAGGTGGATCACAGTGAGGGAGGAGATGAATTGCCAGTGAGGGAGAAGGTGGATGGACAGTGAGGGAGGAGTTGAATGGACAGTGACGGAGGAGGTGGATGGACAGTGATGGAGGAGGTGGATGGGCAGTAATGAAGGAGGTGAATGGGCAGTGATGGAGCAGATGAATGGACAGTGAGGGAGGAGATGAATGGGCAGTGAGGGAGGAGGTGGATGGGCAGTGATGGAGGAGGTGGATCACAGTGAGGGTGGAGATAAATGAGCAGTGAGGAAGGAGGAGGATGGACAGTGAGGGAGGAGATGAATGGGCAGTGATGGAGGAGATGGATGGACAGTGATGGAGGAGATGAATAGGCAGTGAGGAAGAAGGTGGATGGACAGTCAGGGAGGAGATGAATGGACTGTGAGAGAGGAGGTGGATGGACAGTGAGGGTGGAGGTGAATGGGCACTGATGGAGAAGATGAATGGGCAGTGAGGGAGGAGCTGGATGGACAGTGAGGGAGGAGGTGGATGTACAGTGAGGGAGGAGGTGAATGGGCAGTGATGGAGGAGATAAATGGACAGTGAGGGAGGAGATGAAAGGGCAGTGAGGGAGGAGGTGGATGGACAGTGAGGGAGGAGGTGGATGGACAGTGATGGAAGATGTGGATGGGCAGTGTTGGAGGAGGTGGATGTACAGTGAGATAGGAGATGAATGGACAGGAGGGAGGAGGTGGATGGACAGTGAGGGAGGTGGTTGATGGACAGTGAGCAAGGAGATGAATGGGCAGTGAGGGACGAGGTGGATCGACAGTGAGGGAGGAGGTGGATGGGCAGTGATGGAGGAGGTGGATGGGCAGTGATGGAGGAGGTGGATCACAGTGAGGGAGGAGGTGGATGGACAGAGAGGGAGGAGGTGAATGCGCAGTGATGGAGCAGATGAATGGACAGTGAGGGAGGAGATGAATGGGCAGTGAGGGAGGAGATGAATGGACAGTGAGAGAGGAGATGTATGGGCAGTGAGGAAAGAGGCGGATGGACAGTGAGGGAGGAGGTGAATGGGCACTGATGGAGGAGATGAATGGACAGTGAGGGAGGAGGTGGATGGGCAGTGATGGAGGAGGTGGATGGTCAGTGAGGGATGAGGTGGATGGACAGTGAGGGAGAAGGTGAATCGGCAGTGAGGGAGAAGGTGGGTAGACAGTCAGGGAGAAGGTGGATGGACAGTGTTGGAGGAGGTGGATGGACAGTAAAGGAGGAGATGAATTGACAGTGAGAGTGGAGATGGATGGGCAGTGAGGAAAGAGGCTGATGGACAGTGAGTGAGGAGGTGGATGGACACTGATGTAGGAGGTGAATGGGCAGTGATGGAGGAGTTGGATCGACAGTGAGGGAGGAGATGAATGAGCAATGAGGTAGGAGGTGGATGGACAGTGAGGGAGGAGATGAATAGACAGTGAGGGAGGAGGTGGATGGACAGTGAGGGAGGAGGTGGATGGACAGTGATGGAGGAGGTGGATGGGCAGTGATGGACGAGGTGGATGGACAGTGAGGGAGGAGATGTATGGGCAGTGAGGAAAGAGGCGGATGGACAGTGAGGGAGGAGGTGAATGGGCACTGATGGAGGAGATGAATGGACAGTGAGGGAGGAGGTGGATGGGCAGTGATGGAGGAGGTGGATGGTCAGTGAGGGATGAGGTGGATGGACAGTGAGGGAGGAGATGAATGGACAGTGAGAGAGGAGATGTATGGGCAGTGAGGAAAGAGGTGGATGGGCAGTGAGGGAGGAGATGACTGGGCACTGATGGAGGAGATGAATGGACAGTGAGGGAGGAGATGAATGGGCAGAGAGGGAGCAGGTGGATGGACATGGATGGAGGAGGTGGATGGACAGTGATGGAGGAGGTGGATGTGCAGTGATGGAGGAGGTGGTTCGACAGTGAGGGAGGAGATGAATGGGCAGTGAGGGAGGAGGTGGATGGGCACTGATGGAGGAGATGAAGGGACAGTGAGGGAGGAGGTGGATGGACGGTGAGGGAGGAGGTGGATGGACAGTGAGAGAGGAGGTGAATGGGCAGTGATGGAGGAGATGAATGGACAGTGAGGGAGGAGGTGGATGGACAGTGAGGGAGGAGGTGGATGGACAGTGAGGGAGGAGGTGAATGGGCAGTGAGGGAGGAGGTGGATGGACAGTGAGGGAGGATGTGGATGGACAGTGAGGGAGGAGGTGGATGGGCAGTGATGGAGGAGATGAATGGGCAGTGTGGGAGGAGGTGGATGGATAGTGAGGGAGGAGGTGGATGGACTGTGATGGAGCAGGTGGATGGGCAGTGATGGAGGAGGTGGATGAACAGTGAGGGAGGAGTTGAATGGACAGTGAGGGAGGAGGTGGATGGACAGTGATGGAGGAGTTGGTTGGGCAGTAATGTAGGAGGTGAACGGGCAGTGAGGGAGGAGGTGGATGGACAGTGAGGGAGGAGGTGGATAGGCAGTGAGGAAAGAGTTGGATGGACTGTGAGGGAGGAGGTGGATGGACAGTGAGGGAGGAGGTGAATGGGCAGTGATGGAGCAGATGAATGGACAGTGAGGGAGGAGATGAATGGGCACTGAGGGAGGAGGTGGATGGACAGTTAGGGAGGAGGAGGATAGACAGTGAGAGCGGAGGTGAATGGGCAGTGATGGAGGACATGAATGGGCAGTGAGGGAGGAGGTGGATCACAGTGAGGGAGGAGATGAATGGACAGTGAGGGAGGAGATGAAATGGCAGTGAGGGAGAAGGTGGATGGACAGTGAGGGAGGAGGTGAATGGGCAGTGATGGAGCAGATGAATGGACAGTGAGGGAGGAGATGAATGGGCAGTGAGAGAGGAGGTGAATGGGCAGTGATGGAGGAGATGATTGGTCAGTGAGGGAGGAGGTGGATGGACAGTGAGGGAGGAGGTGGATGGACAGTGAGGGAGGAGGTGGATGGGCAGTGATGGAGGACATGAATGGGCAGTGAGGGAGGAGGTGGATGGATAGTGAGGGAGGAGGTGGATGGACTGTGATAGAGGAGGTGGATGGGCAGTGATGGAGGAGGTGGATGAACAGTGATGGAGGAGGTGAATGGGCAGTTAGGGAGGAGGTGGATGGACAGTGAGGGAGGAGGTGGATGGACAGTGATGGAGGAGGTGGGTGGACAGTGATGGAGGAGGTGGATCACAGTGAGGGAGGAGATGAATGGACAGTGAGGGAGGAGATGAATTGGCAGTGAGGGAGAAGGTGGATGGACAGTGAGGGAGGAGTTGAATGGACAGTGAGGGAGGAGCTGGATGGACAGTGATGGAGGAGGTGGATGGGCAGTAATGGAGGAGCTGAACGGACAGTGAGGGAGGAGGTGGATGGACAGTGAGGGAGGAGGTGGATAGGCAGTGAGGGAGGAGTTGGATGGACAGTGAGGGAGGAGGTGGATGGACAGTGAGGGAGGAGGTGAATGGGCAGAGATGGAGGAGATGAATGGACAGTGAGGGAGGAGATGAATGGGCAGTGAGGGAGGAGATGGATGGGCAGTGAGGGAAGAGGCGGATGGACAGTGAGGGAGGAGGTGAATGGGCACTGATGGAGGAGATGAATGGACAGTGAGGGAGGAGGTGGATTGACAGTGATGGAGGAGGTGGATGGGCAGTGATAGAGGAGGTGGATCACAGTGAGGGTGGAGATAAATGAGCAGTGAGGAAGGAGGAGGATGGACACTGAGGGAGGAGATGAACGGACAGTGAGGGAGGAGGTGGATGGACAGTGAGGGAGGAGGTGGATAGGCAGTGAGGGAGGAGTTGGATGGACAGTGAGGGAGGAGGTGGATGGACAGTGAGGGAGGAGGTGAATGGGCAGTGATGGAGGAGATGAATGGACAGTGAGGAAGGAGATGAATGGGCAGTCATGGAGGAGATGGATGGGCAGTGAGGGAAGAGGCGGATGGACAGTGAGGGAGGAGGTGAATGGGCACTGATGGAGAAGATGAATGGACAGTGAGGGAGGAGGTGGATTGACAGTGATGGAGGAGGTGGATGGGCAGTGATGGAGGAGGTGGATCACAGTGATGGTGGGGATAAATGAGCAGTGAGGAATGAGGTGGATGGACAATGAGGGAGGAGGTGAATGGGCAGTGATGGAGGAGATAAATGGACAGTGAGGGAGGAGATGAAAGGGCAGTGAGGGAGGAGGTGGATGGACAGTGAGGGAGGAGGTGGATGGACAGTGATGATGGAGGTGGATGAGCAGTGAGGGAGGAGATGACTGGGCACTGATGGAGGAGATGAATGGACAGTGAGGGAGGAGATGAATGGGCAGTGAGGGAGCAGGTGGATGGACAGTGATGGGGGAGGTGGATGGACAGTGATGGCGGAGGTGGATGTGCAGTGATGGAGGAGGTGGTTGGACAGTGAGGGAGGAGATGAATGGGCAGTGAGGGAGGAGGAGGATGGGCAGTGAGGGAGGAGTTGAATGGACAGTGAGGGAGGAGGTGGATGGACAGTGATGGAGGAGGTGGATGGGAAGTAATGGAGGAGCTGAACGGACAGTGAGGGAGGAGGTGGATGGACAGTGAGGGAGGAGGTAGATAGGCAGTGAGGGAGGAGTTGGATGGACAGTGAGGGAGGAGGTGGATGGACAGTGAGGGAGGAGGTGAATGGGCAGTGATGGAGGAGATGAATGGACAGTGAGGGAGGAGATGAATGGGCCGTGAGGGAGGAGATGGATGGGCAGTGAGGGAAGAGGCAGATGGACAGTGAGGGAGGAGGTGAATGGGCACTGATGGAGGAGATGAATGGACAGTGAGGGAGGAGGTGGATTGACAGTGATGGAGGAGGTGGATGGGCAGTGATAGAGGAGGTGGATCACAGTGAGGGTGGAGATAAATGAGCAGTGAGGAAGGAGGAGGATGGACACTGAGGGAGGAGATGAACGGACAGTGAGGGAGGAGGTGGATAGGCAGTGAGGGAGGAGTTGGATGGACAGTGAGGGAGGAGGTGGATGGACAGTGAGGGAGGAGGTGGATGGACAGTGATGGAGGAGGTGGATGGGCAGTGATGGAGGAGGTGGATCGATAGTGAGGGAGGAGATGAATGGGCAGTGAGGGAAGAGGTGGATGGACAGTGAGGGAGGAGGTGGATGGACAGTGATGATGGAGGTGGATGGGCAGTGAGGGAGGAGATGACTGGGCACTGATGGAGGAGATGAATGGACAGTGAGGGAGGAGATGAATGGGCAGTGAGGGAGCAGGTGGATGGACAGTGATGGGGGAGCTGGATGGACAGTGATGGAGGAGGTGGATGTGCAGTGATGGAGAAGGTGGTAGGACAGTGAGGGAGGAGATGAATGGGCAGTGAGGGAGGAGGAGGATGGACGGTGAGGGACGAGGTGGATGGACAGTGAGAGAGGAGGTGGTTGGGCAGTGATGGAGGAGATGAATGGGCAGTGTGGGAGGAGGTGGATGGATAGTGAGGGAGGAGGTGGATGGACTGTGATGGAGCAGGTGGATGGGCAGTGATGGAGGAGGTGGATGAACAGTGACGGAGGAGGTGAATGGGCAGTTAGGGAGGAGGTGGATGGACAGTGAGTGAGGAGGTGGATGGACAGTGATGGAGGAGGTGGATGGGCAGTGATGGAGGAGGTGGATCACAGTGAGGGAGGAGATGAATTGGCAGTGAGGGAGAAGGTGGATGGACAGTGAGGGAGGAGTTGAATGGACAGTGACGGAGGAGGTGGATGGACAGTGATGGAGGAGGTGGATGGGCAGTAATGAAGGAGGTGAATGGGCAGTGATGGAGCAGATGAATGGACAGTGAGGGAGGAGGTGGATGGGCAGTGATGGAGGAGGTGGATCACAGTGAGGGTGGAGATAAATGAGCAGTGAGGAAGGAGGAGGATGGACAGTGAGGGAGGAGATGAATGGGCAGTGATGGAGGAGGTGGATGGACAGTGATGGAGGAGATGAACAGGCAGTGAGGAAGAAGGTGGATGGACAGTCAGGGAGGAGATGAATGGACTGTGAGGGAGGAGGTGGATGGACAGTGAGGGTGGAGGTGAATGGGCACTGATGGAGAAGATGAATGGGCAGTGAGGGAGGAGCTGGATGGACAGTGAGGGAGGAGGTGGATGTACAGTGAGGGAGGAGGTGAATGGGCAGTGATGGAGGAGATAAATGGACAGTGAGGGAGGAGATGAAAGGGCAGTGTGGGAGGAGGTGGATGGACAGTGAGGGAGGAGGTGGATGGACAGTGATGGAAGATGTGGATGGGCAGTGTTGGAGGAGGTGGATGTACAGTGAGAGAGGAGATGAATGGACAGGAGGGAGGAGGTGGATGGACAGTGAAGGAGGTGGTTGATGGACAGTGAGCAAGGAGATGAATGGGCAGTGAGGGACGAGGTGGATGGACAGTGAGGGAGGAGGTGGATAGGCAGTGAGGGAGGAGTTGGATGGACAGTGAGGGAGGAGGTGGATGGACAGTGAGGAAGGAGGAGGATGGACACTGAGGGAGGAGATGAACGGACAGTGAGGGAGGAGGTGGATGGACAGTGAGGGAGGAGGTGGATAGGCAGTGAGGGAGGAGTTGGATGGACAGTGAGGGAGGAGGTGGATGGACAGTGAGGGAGGAGGTGGATGCACAGTGATGGAGGAGGTGGATGGGCAGTGATGGAGGAGGTGGATCACAGTGAGGGAGGAGGTGGATGGACAGAGAGGGAGGAGGTGAATGCGAAGTGATGGAGCAGATGAATGGACAGTGAGGGAGGAGATGAATGGGCAGTGAGGGAGGAGATGAATGGACAGTGAGAGAGGAGATGTATGGGCAGTGAGGAAAGAGGCGGATGGACAGTGAGGGAGGAGGTGAATGGGCACTGATGGAGGAGATGAATGGACAGTGAGGGAGGAGGTGGATGGGCAGTGATGGAGGAGGTGGATGCACATTGAGGGATGAGGTGGATGGACAGTGAGGGAGAAAGTGAATGGGCAGTGATGGAGGAGATGAATGGACAGTGAGGGAGGAGATGAATGGGCAGTGAGGGAGAAGGTGGATAGACAGTCAGGGAGGAGGTGGATGGACAGTGTTGGAGGAGGTGGATGCACAGTAAAGGAGGAGATAAATTGACAGTGAGAGTGGAGATGGATGGGCAGTGAGGAAAGAGGCTGATGGACAGTGAGTGAGGAGGTGGATGGACACTGATGTTGGAGGTGAATGGGCAGTGATGGAGGAGTTGGATCGACAGTGAGGGAGGAGATGAATGAGCAATGAGGTAGGAGGTGGATGGACAGTGAGGGAGGAGATGAATAGACAGTGAGGGAGGAGGTGGATGGACAGTGAGGGAGGAGGTGGATGGACAGTGATGGAGGAGGTGGATGGGCAGTGATGGACGAGGTGGATGGACAGTGAGGGAGGAGGTGGATGGACAGTGATGATGGAGGTGGATGGGCAGTGAGGGAGGAGATGACTGGGCACTGATGGAGGAGATGAATGGACAGTGAGGGAGGAGATGAATGGGCAGTGAGGGAGCAGGTGGATGGACATGGATGGGGGAGGTGGATGGACAGTGATGGAGGAGGTCGATCTGCAGTGATGGAGGAGGTGGTTCGACAGTGAGGGAGGAGATGAATGGGCAGTGAGGGAGGAGGTGGATGGGCACTGATGGAGGAGATGAAGGGACAGTGAGGGAGGAGGTGGATGGACGGTGAGGGAGGAGGTGGATGGACAGTGAGAGAGGAGGTGAATGGGCAGTGATGGAGGAGATGAATGGACAGTGAGGGAGGAGGTGGATGGACAGTGAGGGAGGAGGTGGATGGACAGTGAGGGAGGAGGTGAATGGGCAGTGAGGGAGGAGGTGGATGGACAGTGAGGGAGGATGTGGATGGACAGTGAGGGAGGAGGTGGATGGGCAGTGATGGAGGAGATGAATGGGCAGTGTGGGAGGAGGTGGATGGATCGTGAGGGAGGAGGTGGATGGACTGTGATGGAGCAGGTGGATGGGCAGTGATGGAGGAGGTGGATGAACAGTGACGGAGGAGGTGAATGGGCAGTTAGGGAGGGGGTGGATGGACAGTGAGTGAGGAGGTGGATGGACAGTGATGGAGGAGGTGGATGGGCAGTGATGGAGGAGGTGGATCACAGTGAGGGAGGAGATGATTTGGCAGTGAGGGAGAAGGTGGATGGACAGTGAGGGAGGAGTTGAATGGACAGTGAGGGAGGAGGTGGATGGACAGTGATGGAGGAGTTGGTTGGGCAGTAATGTAGGAGGTGAACGGGCAGTGAGGGAGGAGGTGGATGGACAGTGAGGGAGGAGGTGGATAGGCAGTGAGGGAGGAGTTGGATGGACTGTGAGGGAGGAGGTGGATGGACAGTGAGGGAGGAGGTGAATGGGCAGTGATGGAGCAGATGAATGGACAGTGAGGGAGGAGATGAATGGGCACTGAGGGAGGAGGTGGATGGACATTTAGGGAGGAGGAGGATGGACAGTGAGAGCGGAGGTGAATGGGCAGTGATGGAGGAGATGAATGGTCAGTGAGGGAGGAGGTGGATGGACAGTGAGGGAGGAGGTGGATGGACAGTGAGGGAGGAGGTGGATGGGCAGTGATGGAGGACATGAATGGGCAGTGAGGGAGGAGGTGGATCACAGTGAGGGAGGAGATGAATGGACAGTGAGGGAGGAGATGAAATGGCAGTGAGGGAGAAGGTGGATGGACAGTGAGGGAGGAGTTGAATGGACAGTGAGGGAGGAGGAAGATGGACAGTGATGGAGGAGGTGGATGGGCAGTAATGGAGGAGCTGAACGGACAGTGAGGGAGGAGGTGGATGGACAGTGAGGGAGGTGGTAGATAGGCAGTGAGGGAGGAGTTGGATGGACAGTGAGGGAGGAGGTGGATGGACAGTGAGGGAGGAGGTGAATGGGCAGTGATGGAGGAGATGAATGGACAGTGAGGGAGGAGATGAATGGGCAGTGAGGGAGGAGATGGATGGGCAGTGAGGGAAGAGGCGGATGGACAGTGAGGGAGGAGGTGAATGGGCACTGATGGAGGAGATGAATGGACAGTGAGGGAGGAGGTGGATTGACAGTGATGGAGGAGGTGGATGGGCAGTGATAGAGGAGGTGGATCACAGTGAGGGTGGAGATAAATGAGCAGTGAGGAAGGAGGAGGATGGACACTGAGGGAGGAGATGAACGGACAGTGAGGGAGGAGGTGGATGGACAGTGAGGGAGGAGGTGGATAGGCAGTGAGGGAGGAGTTGGATGGACAGTGATGGAGGAGGTGGATGGGCAGTGATGGAGGAGGTGGATGGATAGTGAGGGAGGAGATGAATGGGCAGTGAGGGAAGAGGTGGATGGACAGTGAGGGAGGAGGTGGATGGACAGTGATGATGGAGGTGGATGGGCAGTGAGGGAGGAGATGACTGGGCACTGATGGAGGAGATGAATGGACAGTGAGGGAGGAGATGAATGGGCAGTGAGGGAGCAGGTGGATGGACAGTGATGGGGTAGGTGGATGGACAGTGATGGAGGAGGTGGATGTGCAGTGATGCAGGAGGTGGTTGGACAGTGAGGGAGGAGATGAATGGGCAGTGAGGGAGCAGGTGGATGGACAGTGAGGGAGGAGATGGATGGACGGTGACGGAGGAGGTGGATGGACAGTGAGAGAGGTGGTGAATGGGCAGTGATGGAGGAGATGAATGGACAGTGAGGGAGGAGGTGGATGGACAGTGAGGGAGGAGGTGGATGGACAGTGAGAGAGGAGGTGAATGGGCAGTGAGGGAGGAGATGATTGGTCAGTGAGGGAGGAGGTGGATGGACAGTGAGGGAGGAGGTGGATGGACAGTGAGGGAGGAGGTGGATGGGCAGTGATGGAGGACATGAATGGGCAGTGAGGGAGGAGGTGGATGGATGGTGAGGGAGGAGGTGGATGGACTGTGATAGAGGAGGTGGATGGGCAGTGATGGAGGAGGTGGATGAACAGTGATGGAGGAGGTGAATGGGCAGTTAGGGAGGAGGTGGATGGACAGTGAGGGAGGAGGTGGATGGACAGTGATGGAGGAGGTGGATGGGCAGTGATGGACGAGGTGGATGGACAGTGAGGGAGGAGGTGAATGGGCAGTGATGGAGGAGATGAATGGACAGTGAGGGAGGAGATGAATGGGCAGTGAGGGAGGAGATGGATGGGCAGTGAGGGAAGAGGCGGATGGACAGTGAGGGAGGAGGTGAATGGGCACTGATGGAGGAGATGAATGGACAGTGAGGGAGGAGGTGGATTGACAGTGATGGAGGAGGTGGATGGGCAGTGATAGAGGAGGTGGATCACAGTGAGGGTGGAGATAAATGAGCAGTGAGGAAGGAGGAGGATGGACACTGAGGGAGGAGATGAACGGACAGTGAGGGAGGAGGTGGATGGACAGTGAGGGAGGAGGTGGATAGGCAGTGAGGGAGGAGTTGGATGGACAGTGATGGAGGAGGTGGATGGGCAGTGATGGAGGAGGTGGATGGATAGTGAGGGAGGAGATGAATGGGCAGTGAAGGAAGAGGTGGATGGACAGTGAGGGAGGAGGTGGATGGACAGTGATGATGGAGGTGGATGGGCAGTGAGGGAGGAGATGACTGGGCACTGATGGAGGAGATGAATGGACAGTGAGGGAGGAGATGAATGGGCAGTGAGGGAGCAGGTGGATGGACAGTGATGGGGGAGGTGGATGGACAGTGATGGAGGAGGTGGATGTGCAATGATGCAGGAGGTGGTTGGACAGTGAGGGAGGAGATGAATGGGCAGTGAGGGAGCAGGTGGATGGACAGTGAGGGAGGAGGTGGATGGACGGTGACGGAGGAGGTGGATGGACAGTGAGAGAGGAGGTGAATGGGCAGTGATGGAGGAGATGAATGGACAGTGAGGGAGGAGGTGGATGGACAGTGAGGGAGGAGGTGGATGGACAGTGAGAGAGGAGGTGAATGGGCAGTGAGGGAGGAGATGATTGGTCAGTGAGGGAGGAGGTGGATGGACAGTGAGGGAGGAGGTGGATGGACAGTGAGGGAGGAGGTGGATGGGCAGTGATGGAGGACATGAATGGGCAGTGAGGGAGGAGGTGGATGGATGGTGAGGGAGGAGGTGGATGGACTGTGATAGAGGAGGTGGATGGGCAGTGATGGAGGAGGTGGATGAACTGTGATGGAGGAGGTGAATGGGCAGTTAGGGAGGAGGTGGATGGACAGTGAGGGAGGAGGTGGATGGACAGTGATGGAGGAGGTGGGTGGACAGTGATGGAGGAGGTGGATCACAGTGAGGGAGGAGATGAATGGACAGTGAGGGAGGAGATCAATTGGCAGTGAGGGAGAAGGTGGATGGACAGTGAGGGAGGGAGGGTGGATGGACAGTGAGGGAGGAGGTGGATGACAGTGATGGAGGAGGTGGATGGGCAGTGATGGACGAGGTGGATGGACAGTGAGGGAGGAGGTGGATGGACAGTGATGATGGAGGTGAATGGGCAGTGAGGTTGGAGATGACAGGGCACTGATGGAGGAGATGAATGGACAGTGAGGGAGGAGATGAATGGGCAGTGAGGGAGCAGGTGGATGGACATGGATGGGGGAGGTGGATGGACAGTGATGGAGGAGGTGGATGTGCAGTGATGGAGGAGGTGGTTCGACAGTGAGGGAGGAGATGAATGGGCAGTGAGGGAGGAGGTGGATGGGCACTGATGGAGGAGATGAAGGGACAGTGAGGGAGGAGGTGGATGGACGGTGAGGGAGGAGGTGGATGTGCAGTGATGGAGGAGGTGGTTCGACAGTGAGGGAGGAGATGAATGGGCAGTGAGAGAGGAGGTGAATGGGCAGTGATGGAGGAGATGAATGGACAGTGAGGGAGGAGGTGGATGGACAGTGAGAGAGGAGGTGGATGGACAGTGAGGGAGGAGGTGAATGGGCAGTGAGGGAGGAGGTGGATGGACAGTGAGGGAGGATGTGGATGGACAGTGAGGGAGGAGGTGGATGGGCAGTGATGGAGGAGATGAATGCGCAGTGTGGGAGGAGGTGGATGGATAGTGAGGGAGGAGGTGGATGGACTGTGATGGAGCAGGTGGATGGACAGTGAGGGAGGAGGTGGATGGACAGTGAGGGAGGAGGTGAATGGGCAGTGAGGGAGGAGGTGGATGGACAGTGAGGGAGGATGTGGATGGACAGTGAGGGAGGAGGTGGATGGGCAGTGATGGAGGAGATGAATGCGCAGTGTGGGAGGAGGTGGATGGATAGTGAGGGAGGAGGTGGATGGACTGTGATGGAGCAGGTGGATGGGCAGTGACGGAGGAGGTGAATGGGCAGTTAGGGAGGGGGTGGATGGACAGTGAGTGAGGAGGTGGATGGACAGTGATGGAGGAGGTGGATGGGCAGTGATGGAGGAGGTGGATCACAGTGAGGGAGGAGATGAATTGGCAGTGAGGGAGAAGGTGGATGGACAGTGAGGGAGGAGTTGAATGGACAGTGAGGGAGGAGGTGGATGGACAGTGATGGAGGAGTTGGTTGGGCAGTAATGTAGGAGGTGAACGGGCAGT